>NC_079169.1:15853492-15923492 GCF_947568905.1 Ostrea edulis
CAATTTTCCTCCAAACTCATGGCTGTCTTGGTCAGTTCAAGCCATCAATCAAACTGAAAACATATTTACAAAGCAACATTTTTTTTTCAAGTACCAGAATTCATTCAGAAATTCCTACAGTATATACATCATATGATAGCTCCCACACAATACAGTGGAGTTTGATCTATCGACAAAGCATCACCTATGAATTAAGCAGTTGTTTTTCTTGTTTGTCATTAGTCTACACACTACAATATATTTAAATCATTGTTTTTCAAAATAGATGGATGTGTACCAACTTTCATCATAAAGAAGAAACTATAATATCTTCTTTTTCATATGACCAACAGTAGTATATGTATATCAATGACATAGCATGTGGTGAGTATAAAGACAACATGTCACATGGAAGCTAGTACATCAAGGAAATGAAAAGCAAAACCTGCATTATGACAATTTAAATTTAATTAACTACTTTAGCAAATAGCCCAAAGTGTTATTAGTGTTAATCTCAGGGCAGGTAAAAAAAAAAATTTTTGGTGAATTTTGGGAAAACTCTCACAATGTCACATGATGACCACATATTCTTCACTTTTTGGTGATTTTATTTTGGCAAAATATCACAAGTTTTGTTTGTTATCTTGACTTCATTATCCCACTCAGCTGATCAAATTAATTCATGTTTGATGAAATTGATACAGAACTCGATTTCTATATAAACAGAGTATTTGACAAACCTTCCCCTAAAAATTAACGACCAAAAAATCCAAAAAGAAAAGCAACTAAAACTGTTTCCCTGGAGATATTAATTCTTTAATCACCTTGCATTTCTGTCAAATTATTTACTGAGGACAGTTTCTCTCCACAAGGTATTTGATTAGGGCAAACATGAAGGAGAGCTTTCATTTGACCATGAGAAAAGTTGACAAAGAATCCCAGTATAAAATGACCAGGAAACTGTACACTTTGATTATTCCATGCCTTCAGGGTGCATGACATACGCTAAATATTGCACTGGTCAGTAAGTAAATAGGTCGGACCATCAGGTACCCGATAAAACACTTGTACACATTTACCACGACTGTTTGCAAACCTACTGTAATAGCCAACAGAGGCCATTAAAATTCAGTACTAATTACATTTCAGAAAGAATAGGATCAACTGTTCAATAAATGGACATTTCTATCAAAGAGGCTTTGACTCATCTACATAGTAATGGTGGCACCAAACAGACCAAGCCTTAAGGGTGGTCAGATCGGCCGATAGAGAGCCCACCTCTCCTCAGGAATGTCCACAGTGCACTGCGAGAAGCATTTAAAAGGACCAGAAAAGTTTGTTTGCCTTGAAAAGTAAAAATATTATATAACCTCTAAGCAAATGATTATTTTTTTAACTGGTTAAATCATACCAGTAGGTCATTGGAACCTTTGCTAAACAGTCACTCTGTTGACACAACATTACAATTACTTTGGTAAATAAATACTACAACAAAAGAAAGAAATCTAATGACAGAAATGAATGGCCAATTTACATTTAACCTTGGTGTTAAATACCAATACCAGTGCACGAGTTGTAAATTTTATCTTTAACACTTCAAAACCTACACAAAAAAGGAGGGGGTGGAAAAAGACCACACCCACCATTCTATACCAAAAAAAACAACAATTATAGTTAGTACACTGTAAAAATTACTGCAGCACTATAGAATTAGCATTATAGTTAAAGGTTTCAAGGGGATGTGCCTTGATGACCTTAAATTCCATATAACTATCGAGGTCATCAGAAATACTTATATTAATAACAATTCAGCTTTTACTCACAAAAAAAAAAATGATACTGATTTAATGTGTAGCTCCTCTAGTTCAATGAATACCTCTCTGAGAAACTTCAACTCAACTCAAATATGGCAACAAATATAAAACAAATTTATTGGAACAACATTAGCAATACCAAACTGTGATTAAACGAAGGATCTCAAGTTGTGCAGTTTTGTGTGTAAAATGAAAATATTTCTTCCTTCATAAATTCACTTAAATTGACTTGCGACAGTTGACAAGGTGAAAAAAAGATGTTTACTAAGTCTTAATAGATGGGCACATCTATTGAATTTCTCTCCAAGGTGCACTTATTCCAAATAGTTGTAAACTAGCACCTTTTTAAATAGGTAAATTACTATGACAACCCAAGAGCTGGTCCTTATCTAAATTTGACCCGCACTGTTTACCTGTTCATTTTAAACAACACTTGCACCTGGTTTACACTCACCAAACTTGCTTATCAGTGTTGCAACATGCTGTTGATTCACCACAAATGGCCAAGTTCAAAAGTTTAAAAGTTTAATACAAGTTTGTTCAATGGTTTCATTTTCTGTTATGTGAATTTCATAAATTGTCATGAGTGAACAAAGCATTAAAGAAAATAATTCATCACACAGCTTTAAAGACCTATTGGAATGAAATTATCTACATTGCACTTTCGCCTATATGCTTCATAGATCGTGAAAATGATATACATTATTTACAATAAATTCCTTTCTTTTTTAAGTTTTAAAATCCTTTTTAAAATGCCACTACAAACACATCAATATGGAATACTACACCAGAGTATTTTCTGCTTTCCAAAATTTTCCCAAATCGTGCAGTAATTATACATAAATGACCTAAATGTCTCTTTTTAATTTCAGACAAGGTCATAAATAATAGAAATGTGCTAGCTAGTGCTCTTAAAGTCATGTGTAATATTTCCCCTTATTAAATTAAACTCAATCTTTGATATCTCCTTCTTTAAATAAACCAATCCTTATCATTCCCAAATCTCAGTTCAAGTACTTGACCATGAATATTTCAAAACACAAATTGTGCATTCTACATTATTTACAGTACAAAACAAAGCAAACATTCAACTCTTCACAGGGGAGACCTGAGTGAGTCTTTCTATGTATATATATTACACCATGCCCAATACATGTATTTATAAGAAATTTGTTTTTTAAAGAAATCTATTTTCTTAATATCACACAATTAAGAAATCAAGAAAATTACATCACCTTCAGGACCCCCCCCCCCCCCCCCCCCCCCCCCCAAAAAAAACACAAACATTTTTGTCTTTGTTGTGTTGAACGAGGAAATCTTTTGATGAACGTTGACTGAATTTCTTAGAAAAAAAGATTAAGTAGGAATAGACAAAGCTTACCTGTAAGCACCGGAGCCATAATGAAATACAAAAAGGTAAAAATTACCTGGCTGCACATCTGAGGTCATGAATAAAATATTAATATACATCAAGATGCTTATTTTACCTTATGATGTCTCAATTAACTAATGGTGAGTCACGATAATGGACCTTATCTCATTACCATATTTGTTTCAACTTATAAAACAGTTGCAAGTTTTATGCAAATTTCCACACCTGAATTGAATTTGTAATTCTTTCTTCATGTTCAAATTCTTCCCAGTATAAATATGTCATGTAGAAGACCCGTAAACTACTCAATCACTCACAATCAGTTTTGGCAAAATATTTTTTTGTGATTAATCTTTCTAACCATTTCATGTTATGTTAAGTAACTACGACGATTGTTCCCGTGTGGTTTGATATAGATTATATGCACATCATTCATGCCTATAAACAACTGACGTAGTGTATCACAAAAATCTGTTTCACCCTGACACAAAGCAAATTTTAAATGTTTTGTATCTGTACTTAATATAAATGTAACTGCACAGTGTGATTAAACAGCAGCTTAATACTTTGCACCTCTATTATGCGCCTTTCCCCGCCCCAAGGACAGCGACATGAATAAATTTATCTTAGTACATACATGTACACTTCCAATATGTTTTTGCCTTCGATATCTTTACAAAGTGTCATGATTAGCCATTTCCTCATGAATGCGACGCAGTTGTGTAAAATGTGCGCATGAAGACATTATGTCTTTTATTGACTGGGAATTCTGGCAAACATGAAAGTAGAAAGTCAATATAAAAATTGTATTTCAGTGAGCTAAGAAAGTAGGTCAATATAAAAATTGTCTTTCCGTTTTAAACATACATGAGCTAAGAAAGTAGAAGGTCAATATAAAAATTGTCTTTCCGTTTTAAACATACATGAGCTAAGAAAGTAGAAGGTCAATATAAAAATTTTATTTCCGTTTTAAACATACATGAGCTAAGAAAGTAGAAGGTCAATATAAAAATTGTCTTTCTGTTTTAAACATACACGAGCTAAGAAAGTAGAAGGTCAATATAAAAATTGTCTTTCCGTTTTAAACATACATGGGCTACGACACTTCACACTGGCCTCACTGTGTTAGGTAGCTTCATGAAAAGTATGTATCAAAACATAAAGCGTGCAATATATAATTATATAAATTAAAACAGAAATGAAACTTTAAGAATATTTTCTCAATGATAACAAGAGGTACTGTGAGCAATGCTCACTAAGAATACCCCCCGCTTACCCCAATCTCCCAAAGGGTGTTGGTAATAGGTATAAACTACCTCTTTTCTGAGTGTAAAAAACAAATGGCATGACAAACCGAACCATATTGCTACTTCGATGTCCAGTGCGCGTGACCTTTGGACCCCAAAATCGATAGGGAACATCTTCATCCCATGGGTAGTCCATATGTATGATATGGTGACGGTAGGTGGAAAGGATAATGCTTTAGAGCCCGGAAACCATATTGCTACTTCGATGTCCAGTGCGCTTGTCCTTTGACCTTTTGACCCCAAAATCGATAGGGAACATCTTCATCCCATGGGTAGTCAATATATATGATATGGTGACGGTAGGTGGAAAGGATAATGCTTTAGAACCCGGAAACCATTGCGTCTACAGACGGATGGACGGACAGACAGACGGACAACCCGATTCCAGTATACCCCCCCACAACTTGTTGCGGGGGGTATAATTATACCTAAGAGATGAAATTCATTTACAGAATTTAGTGGGTTTAAAATAATTAGTTCTCTGTTTATAAACAGACGAAAATCCCTGTCAAAAATTTGTTGAAGTACTTACAAGACAAAGCATCATTATCATTAATTATTATAGAAATATTTTATTTGTCACTTATATTTTCATCTGTTTTTAACTTTTGCACACACACACACACACACGCAGAGAGAGAGAGAGAGAGAGAGAGAGAGAGAGAGAGAGAGAAATATCAATATAATCATGCAGTATAAGACATCAAAATTTACTAACAAAAAACAATGTAGTTCTAAAACTAAAATAAACCCATATGTCATTCCGCTTTGAGTTATACATCAATGCACCACAATAAACATATTCCTACACATCAAAATTTAAAAATGTATATCTTACCCACAACAGCAACTTTTTTTTTTTTATATTTCGGGATGTTAAACAGACTTTCAAGATTGTTATGAAGAGCTTGTATTGTATTTACAGCCATGGAGACTGTCCATGTGATCTGGTCTATTTTAGGCAATCAGTGCTGAGGAAGGAGTCCTAAAGGTCTGTACAGCCGGAGCTTGTGTCACAAAACTGCAGAAATCAATGCAGTCAAATTGAAAAGCTTGTGCTGGCATGGAAAAGTGCAGGAGGAAGGCGGGAAAAATCAATAAGGGTCTGCAACAGATGCTGGAATTTATCTACATTCTCATGGACTCTGCATTGATTAGAACATGCAGGCAACCTGATTGTCAACTCTAACTGAAGGATTCATCCTAATGCCAATACAATGATCATTTCCCCAGTACTGGTGGATAACTTGTGAATTTTTTTCTATTGAAGTTTTAACCTGTATAGGCCCAATATCTGAAGAGGTTCAGTCCAAATGTGTACAATTGATATCTGATGCAAACATTTATTCACACTATCTCACTTTCTCAATTTATACTGAAATCAATTTTCAACACTTTACTGATGATGCCGAAATCTATAATAAATACACAATGTATGAGGTAGCTCACAAAACCAGAAGGAGATATCATTTAGTTTATAGTTTAGTACCATATCTGTAATTTATAATTTTTAAAACATTCTCCATCGAACACTGCATCTTAACCTGTATCAGTATAGGGGGGAGGGTTTGACGTCATTAAAAGTGTATTTTGTGTTTCAAAAATCATCTGAAAAAGAAACCCATGAACAATCTGTGAGAAATCAATAGCATGCACTAGCCTACACATGACTATAGCAGAGACCATGTACAATGTGTGTCAAGTTTTCAACAACCAATGGACACAGGGATTCAAGAAATCAAATAGACACATGGATTCGAGAAATGCTGGGGACAGACAAAAAGACACAGGGACATGAGGAATGCTGGGGACAGACAAAAAGACACAGGGACATGAGGAATGCTGGGGAAAGACAAATAGACACAGGGACATAAGAAATGCTGGGGACAGACAAATAGACACAGGGACATGAGAAATGCTGGGGACAAATAGACACAGGGACATGAGAAATGCTGGGGAGAGACAATTAGACACAGGGACATGAGAAATGCTGGGGACAGACAAATAGACACAGGGACATGAGAAATGCTGGGGACAGACAATTAGACACAGGGACATGAGAAATGCTGGGGAGAGACAAATAGACACAGGGACATGAGAAATGCTGGGGACAGACAAATAGACACAGGGACATGAGAAATGCTGGGGACAGACAAATAGACACAGGGACATGAGAAATGCTGGGGACAAATAGACACAGGGACATGAGAAATGCTGGGGACAAATAGACACAGGGACATGAGAAATGCTGGGGACAAATAGACACATGGACATGAGAAATGCTGGGGAGAGACAAATAGACACAGGGACATGAGAAATGCTGGGGGCAAATAGACACAGGGACATGAGAAATGCTGGGGGGACAGACATATAGACACAGGGACATGAGGAATGCTGGGGACAGACAAAAAGACACAGGGACATGAGGAATGCTGGGGACAAATAGACACAGGGACATGAGAAATGCTGGGGGACAGACAAATAGACACAGGGACATGAGAAATGCTGGGGACAAATAGACACAGGGACATGAGAAATGCTGGGGAGAGACAAATAGACACAGGGACATGAGAAATGTTGGGGACAGACAAATAGACACAGGGACATGAGAAAAGCTGGGGGACAGACAAATAGCAACAGGGACATGAGAAATGCTGGGGGAGAGACAAATAGACACAGGGACATGAGGAATGCTGGGGGAGAGACAAATAGACACAAGGACATGGGAAATGCTGGGGACAAATAGACACAAGGACATGGGAAATGCTGGGGGGACAGACATATAGACACAGGGACATGATGAATGCTGGGGGACAGACAATTAGACACAGGGACATGAGAAATGCTGGGGACAAATAGACACATGGACATGAGAAATGCTGGGGACAGACAAACAGACACAGGGACATGAGGAATGCTGGGGAGAGACAAATAGACACAGGGACATGAGAAATGCTGGGGACAGACAAATAGACACAGGGACATGAGAAATGCTGGCGAGAGACAAATAGACACAGGGACATGAGGAATGCTGGGGACAAATAGACACAGGGACATGAGAAATGCTGGGGACAAATAGACACAGGGACATGAGAAATGCTGGGGACAAATAGACACAGGGACATGAGAAATGCTGGGGGACAGACAAATAGACACAGGGACATGAGGAATGCTGGGGAGAGACAAATAGACACAGGGACATGAGAAATGCTGGGGACAGACAATTAGACACAGGGACATGAGAAATGCTGGGGACAGACAAATAGACACAGAGACATGAGGAATGCTGGGGACAAATAGACACAGGGACATGAGAAATGCTGGGGACAAATAGACACAGAGACATGAGGAATGCTGGGGAGAGACAAATAGACACAGGGACATGAGAAATGCTGGGGACAAATAGACACAGGGACATGAGAAATGCTGGGGAGAGACAAATAGACACAGGGACATGAGGAATGCTGGGGACAGACAAATAGACACAGGGACATGAGAAATGCTGGGGACAGACAAATAGACACATGGACATGAGAAATGCTGGCGAGAGACAAATAGACACAGGGACATGAGAAATGCTGGGGGACAGACAAATAGACACAGGGACATGAGAAATGTTGGGGACAGACAAATAGACACAGGGACATGAGAAAAGCTGGGGGACAGACAAATAGACACAGGGACATGAGAAATGCTGGGGAGAGACAAATAGACACAGGGACATGAGGAATGCTGGGGACAGACAAATAGACACAGGGACATGAGAAATGCTGGGGGACAGACAATTAGACACAGGGACATGAGAAATGCTGGGGAGAGACAAATAGACACAGGGACATGAGAAATGCTGGGGACAGACAAATAGACACAGGGACATGAGGAATGCTGGGGGACAGACAAATAGACACAGCGACATGAGAAATGCTGGGGACAAATAGACACAGGGACATGAGAAATGTTGGGGACAGACAAATAGACACAGGGACATGAGAAATGCTGGGGACAGACAAATAGACACAGGGACATGAGGAATGCTGGGGACAGACAAATAGACACAGGGACATGAGAAATGCTGGGGAGAGACAAATAGACACAGGGACATGAGAAATGCTGGGGACAGACAAAAAGACACAGGGATATGAGGAATGCTGGGGACAGACAAATAGACACAGGGACATGAGAAATGCTGGGGACAGACAAATAGACACAGGGACATGAGGAATGCTGGGGACAGACAAATAGACACAGGGACATGAAAAATGCTGGGGACAAATAGACACAGGGACATGAGAAATGCTGGGGGACAGATATCTAGAGCTTGAAAATAAAATTACATTCATAAAAGAGCTGAATAAAAGATTCTTTTAGGGTAATAAATTTGTATAACTGATTTTTTTTCCCTTTAGTTGTTATAAAAATTCACTATTTTCCTTAATTCTGCAGTCCGAGTAAAAATACCATGTCTAGTCTAACAGTAATAAAATTGTTTACATTCCACTTTTATTTGTTACATATTTCATAACCTTTTTTCTTTTTAATATTTCAACCTTCACCCCAAGAAAAATTTGGTATTTAACTGCATCTTCTATTGACAAATGATGAGCATGGTGAAGCCCTCAAAACATATTATATAAAAGACAAAAAAAATCACATGAAAAGTTGAGGGAATCACATCTTATTGATGAGAATTAACATGAAAAGAGCAAAGTTGATCAAATGAATAGTGTTTACTGGGTATTTCTCCTCAGTGCTTTCACGTTGGTAAATACGTATCAATAGATACTCTACAGTAAGAAGACTTTAAAACATCCCCCAATTTTGTCAAAAACTGAGAAATTGCAAAAACTGAAACTCTTTAAAAAAGGAACTACAACAGTGACAGGACTTGCCCAGCATTTTGAACCTTCACTTGAAATATAAAATAGTCTTAATAAAGATGTCATTCATTGCATATTCTAATGGCCATAAGGAGGAGGGATGCCAGATGCAACTGCAGTACAACAGAAGTTTGTTTTTTTTAATCTCAGATATTCAGACCATCACAAAAATTTGTCTTTTAATTTCCCTGTTTGGGAAAATTTCCATTCAAAAATGCTGGGCAATATAAAGGGGGTAAAAACTAATAAATAAATAAAAAAAAAAAAAAAAAAATTAAAAACAACCTATCTAGTCTACCCTGTAATATAGAGAAAACCTGTTTAGGTATGTTTGATGAATATTAACTACAGATGATGCTATAAAAAATCTGTAGATGAAGAGTTTTTATTCTACATTTATGGTTTATCGAAATCACCGAATTATAAATATATTATTACTGATTCACTTCTGTGTTGTGAATACGAGTAAATGGACATAAATGCCCTGTACTTGCACAATTTTATATTTAAAAAAATCTAAACTATCTAATTAAATTACAAACTTTGTATGCATTAAAACAGTGCTTTTTACAATTGACCTGATTGATATGTCATTATGACATCATAAATTACATCATTATTAATTATGGTTTTTTTTTTGGCAATTCAATTATGCAAACTTATTTTGCTTTTTAAATACTATCTTATGTTAAATTATGGTTTTAGTTATTTGGTGTGCCAATATTTGAATTTTTAAAAAATAGCACCAAATTATCAAACATTAAAAATTTTATATCATTTAATATAATTATGTTATTAAAACTAGCTAACCGGGTTAACTACATTACGGCTTTTTTAAAGTTAAGATTATATATCTCGTAATGGAAAAGTAAAATTTTATCAGGATATGATGGTATCAAATATCTAAAGCAACATTGCTTCCTTATTTCCTAGATTTCTATATAACATTCAAATAACGACTGAAAGATGAACCCGAGATCAGGGTATATATTTTTTCCCTTCTGGTCAGTACTCGGCACACAGTCGGTACGCTATAGCCATCCCATTTTCAGAAGAATTTCTCATCTTATCAACAGGAGTTCCCACTTGCTAATAAAAAGTAACCACAGAAATCTTTGACTTCGCCTGCACAATATGTACACCTAGACCCCACAATTTGATGATGACAGGCAAAGAGCCAGAGGGTGTTACTTCTATTGAAAACTACTGGTGCAGAAACCCATTTTATTTGGATTTGAAAGACTGTACTTTGCAGGCAGGGCCTTATTTTTCAATTGCTTGTTTATTCCTTCTAGTTGACCATTTTTCATCTGGAGCACTTTTAATAGTGACCAAACAAAAGCAAAGAAAATTGCATCACTGCCCAGAGGGGTAGTTGGTGCGTTGTGGCCTAGCGCATACTGGTACCATTGGTCAATCAAAAGAAAATACTTATGCAATTTTTAGATTGGACCAGACTGGCTATCAGTTAAGAGATGAATTATGGTCCTACCCAGCAGGCAAAATTCTAATTACATTTCTATTGTACAAGCTTTTGTACATCAGATAACCTACCTTTAAATGTCACATTCTGCAGATGAGCAGATTTCGTGTCTCTGTAACTGCTAGCGTATGCTAAATCAAGTCTGAAATGTTTGAATAAAGCAATTGTCATTAAACTTATCATATTTACAAACTTACATATCATTATATAAATTTTCACTTTTTTAAAGAATTTCCAAGATTTAAAGTTATGATACAAAGAAAAAAAGAAAAATCCAACAATTAAAAGGTATATTCATCTTTAAAAAATTTCATATCCTACTACTAATGAAAAATATTTTTATTCAAAGTATTAATTGATTTTGCAAAAAAATCTTTATTCTGTTTAAATGAAAAAAATGCGTAAAAGGCCTTTTAGAAGCATCTGGAGAGAAGAAATTCAACTGACACCGGAGGTCTACTTTCTGTCCTCTGGCCGCCTTTGGGGTCTTGAGAGAATGTACCGCTGCTAGGGAGATAGAGTGGTGATCGGCTGCACTAGTTCACATGTATAGCCTGCAGTAATTTATCGAGGGTCACCATGAATTTATCTACAATTTTCTGTTGTCCAGTGTGACCACTGAGCTAGATTTAGGTCATTTTACATACCGGTACTGTGCAACCCCCCCCCCCCCCCCTTCTCCCTCACAGGAATAAACAAAGTTGAATTTCACTTTCAGTACACTGAAAGTATAATACTTTTTTTTGGAAAGATTCTGTTGACATATCTATGAGGTGACGAATTAAAAAAAAATATTAAAAGAGCTGGAAATTGACCATTTCTTATACCACAAAACTAATTTGCTTACTTAATACTCTGAAAACATTTCTTTGATCAACTTCTTCAGTTGAAATATTTTATCCTTCAATATCAGAAAATATAGTTAAAGCAAATCACAATGTAAATTTTTTTTGGTCAACTTGACATTAGTAGATTTTACATCAGTGGCCTTGCAAAAATGTTTGTACAATGTACTATCCCCTGTTGAATTGTCAACACCAGATTTAATCAATGGACATTTACTTCTACAGGTCATTTCAAGATGACTATCAAAACCCACACCAGTTGTTGAGTCAAACACCAGGTATGTCAAGCATACCATAGGATTATTACAGGTGTACATATCTCGAGTTTACCTGGAGAAACTGTTCGGACAATTTCTTTTCTTCAGTGGTGAAATCTACTTACTTTAACTTTCTTTAAAGTACCAACTGCAGACAGAAACTGGCGACATTTCTTACTACTTGAAGTCATTCGTACAATATCTATCCCTGGCGTCTACTTAGTGATTGTTCAAGATTTCCCCAAATTTAATTCTCTGCACACATCTAGATTTAAATTTGCATCTTAATAATATATCTTACCTGTCCTTTAAAGCACTATGCAACCTAGAGACCTAATCTCTGTCCATTTCTCAAATGCACTTATCTAAAGGGGTTACAAATTTAAAATGGAGGGAATCATATACGGGAGGAAGGAGATATAAAGGCCCAAAAAACTGGAGGGCAATTATTACTGATTGCACAATACTTCAACCCATTGTCCAGCACAGCACACAATACGCTTTTTTCTCAACCCATCAGAACCCTAGCCAAATCCTCTTTCTACCAACTCTCGGGTTTCAAGTGCTTGATTTGCCGATATTATGAAAATGCAAATGATGAGTGGAAGGAACAAAAAATTTTTGCATTGAGTAACTGATTACACAAGGTCAAAAGTTCTCCCCCTCTCAGTGACCTGTCCAACCAAAACATCTGCTCGCCTTTCTTTCCTTCATTTCAACCAGTCATTTTTGCAGTTTCAAGACAGGCATACCATTTTTGTCATACTGCTATGAGATAAGTAATTTGGATTTGATGTTTAAAACAAAAAAATTTTGCAAGAAGAAATGGTTTCATTTCCTACAGCATTTTTTCTTTCTCCCTTTTAGGTCATGATTTCTAATCATCATAATTCAAGCATATAACGTTATGTGATGACAGCTGCACTCCTTTTACTTCTATCTGCCAATACATTTAGTAAAGAACAATTCTAGTGTTATAACATCAAAGTGTTTAATCCAAAGCTCAACAATGGCTTGATAATCATGCAATTGACTCGTATATGTGACATACATTCTTTTTAATTTGACATTTCTAAAAACATAGAATTAAACAAATTCTCTTCTTTAATTGGTCTTTTCATTGAAATAAAAAATAATTTATTATTTCTCTCTTTCCGTCCCTCCAAACTATACATGCATGTCCTTTTATTCACACCTCTAAGTCTGGCTGGAAAAAAAAATCTTTTTTTAAAACTATCCCTGCATGTTCTTTTAGAATTACCAACAAATTGCGTACTTTGTCGGTCATCCCCTTTTCTTTCAAGGTTCATCTAACAGTTAAACTTGTTTAAAATCGGAGTTTGGTTCCCATCGTTTCATCCCAATAGGACCTTGGTTCTTGTCATGTGTGGACATCCTCTTTTCAAATGTTTTCCCCTGCACTCTAATTGCATGGGACATTGCTTCTAACATTTCTTTGAACATTCAATATATGACTTAAAACACCTGTAATTCTACATAATCACAAGATCACATCTGGACAAGAGGTCCTTTTTTTCACCTGAGAAAATTTCCCAGGGTTCTGTGAAAATTCAAATGTCTGCAGGCAATTTGAGTCAAGTACACCTTACATATAAAAATTAAAATTCAAAAAATGGGTTAAAAAACTCATTCAAGAATATGGGAAATTGCAGCAAAAGGGCATATAAAGTTCAGTGTTGCATGTTCATAGGTAAGTGACATCCCCTTCAACAATTGAATTGTATGACTCTCGTCCTTCGTAAATTTTCTAGTCCAGTGGTCATGTTTCATCACTCAGTGCAAGCCCTATGCTTTTTTTATATGTGGGGTCGCGACACGAAATTAAATGACAATTCATCACTTGACCCAATGATTACCAAACGTTACCCGAGTACCCAGTGGAAATTTATGCCACAGCTTCACAATGCAGCTCACAGGCTTTCAGCAGGATGCTGTGAGAATGTCTTGGTTAATCCTAATTGGCATACGGAGCCAACCAAGAACCCAACAATACACTGCATTTATGGGAGACCTTCCTCTAATTTATTACTGCTTGCCTGAAATTGTATTCAGTTTGGTGCAGTTCTCACCATATTGAATAAATGTTACAGGAACTGACAAACACTTCTCAGTGCATCCATAATAAATCTGACAAATAAAGCTGCTTTTTCTTTCTTTCTTTCTTTCTTTTTTTTTTTGCCTAAAAGTTGTTATCCTGTGTGTGACCTTTCAAATGACCATTTTTTATGATATTTTTTCTCAGGGAAATTAAACTATTGCAGCAAAGCCCTGTCAAGCATGCATAACATCAAATTAAATGGAATTTTATAGAGAGGGCATTTGCATAAAGTGACTATGAAATAGGATGCCTGTGGTTGAGGATATCTCATAATTAGAGTTCACTCTCTGCATTTATGGAAATTGGTCCACAATCAAGACTATTCTGAAAAAGGAAAACTGGAGAAAACAAACCCTTCAACTTTGACTTTCATCATATCAGATTCATACTTAATAAACATAAATGGTGAAATAATCACTGATCTGCAGGCATTGCCTTCTCTGTGTACGCTAATAGACGACTGACTTGTTGCACTGCTTCTTTTATGGTTTTATAATTTGATACTAAATTATCATACTAAAGAACAGTTTATCATTTTAAAAAATTGAAATGCAGCTGCAAATTTTCAATATCTAATGAAGCTCAGTTTTAAAAGATTAGCTTTACATGCCATGAACATGAAAACAAGTTTACAACACTAGTTTACTTCCTTAGATATGCAAAGATTCCATTTTTCAGTTTGCATTGCAATGAATTTTTATTTTCTCTTTCCTTATTTTTAAAGTTTCTTTTTGAAACAATTTAAAGTATGAAGTAAAAGAGTATTCATTTTATTTATAAAGCAGACAAGAGTTCTTCGATGTGGTAAATTCCATAAAAACACATTAATTTGGGTACTTTTATCATGTTACTGATTGACTAAACTCGTGAGAATTAAGGGGCAATTTGGATGGGGGGATCCATATTTCTTGATAAACTAGTGCATATTTTGGGAGCTAACATAATTCCTAATGCCACCAGCATAACATTCCCTGGTATAACTATGAATAAATTCGTCAACATAACACACCTTTCATTTCACTACATTCTGATTTGAATAGGTTTAACAAATGAGATAGCTGATCTTCATTTTATCAATAATCTACAGAACAACAATTTCTGTTTCCATGGAAATCTCAAATCTACTTCTTAATCGTCATTTTGGTATGCAAGCATTTTCTCCCTTACACATTGACTTGTCCGGTCATTTTAGTTCGTAATTACTGTCTGCTTTTTAATATTTTCTATATATGCAAATCTGAAGTGAAGCAAACTGTATGGAAAAAAATTTTCATGACAGAAAGTCAATATATAAAATAACTTCCATAGCTTCTTGTCATTCATTTTGAATTTCCTTTATGCTATTAAAATTGGTCAAAGTGTAAACTTGAAAATTCTGAGGTTAATTCCAAACAACTTGCAGTAATTAAGTTACATGTATATTCTTAAAAACACATCAGAACTTGGTAAAATAAAGATTCCTAGAAAAGAATAATGAGGGGGAAAAACCATGCAACAAATTTCACCTTTCTAAAGTTAATGAATCTTAATCTGTTATGAATTTATAATCATACGGAATGAGGACAAATCACTGCACAAAACAACAGCTTCTTATGATGATGGTTCCTTGTTACACTTGCCACTTGTCAGAAGATTCACAAATTACAGTTGTCACAAAAACTGATTATGAATTTCTCTGACTTTCTCTTGGCTTCGTGAACATATTTAACAGGTAAATAGAGACACACATGGGGAAAATAACACTACAGTACTACTCTAAATTTTCAAACCAGATTTTGTAATTGTGTCATACAAATTTCACAAATACATGTAGTTCATCTCATTGTTATTCAAGAATGACAATGAATTAATTTAATTTAAAAGTCTCTTACCAATTCATTTTGACAACCAGTGTTTCATGGCCTCTTATTCCAAGGGGCATAACTCTAGCATGATACATACATTAACAACATTTTTGAAGGCTACCCATGACTTCACGATTTCAGGAGGATTGATATACAAAAAGGGATGTACAAAATCAAATTAATAATTTTGAAGTATTGCAATCTCTTAAGCAGTAATAAAAAAGCAACAACCATATTTTTTAATTAGTATTTCATCCAATACTTGGAAAAATATAGCTTTATGCACAGGAAGATGAATAAATCATGAAGGTGGCAATAGACTATCCCATTTGATGTAGACTACATGCACGACTTGTGTCTTGAGGGCATTTAAATATCATGATGTTAAAACTTGTTTGACAATTCAAGATCTGTGCCTAGGCTTCTGTGTGTAGCCATGATCTACATCAAAGTCACAACAATAAAGTTAAAGGAGCTGTCCATGATCTACATCAAAGTCACAACAATAAAGTTAAAGGAGCTGTCCCATTGGGACTTAGATAACCCACTTGTACACATTTAAACAAGGTCATATGAAATTAAAGTTTGAATTAATTAATTCATGTTTACTGCTGACCTTGACCTTGGCCAAATAACTTTGACTCAGGGTCATCTCTTATTACCGGTAATGGTTAATCTTTGAGATAAATGCAATATACAAGTTTCAAGTGCATTATAATAAACAGTATTTGAAAAAAAAACCAAGAAATGTTTGTAAAACATATATGCCCCCATCCCCCTGGTACAAAATTAACAAGAGGCCCATGGGCCACATCGCTCACCTGAATAGCAGTTTCTAGCAATAAACAAGCTTAGCAAAACTATCATTATACAAGCAGCTGGGTTCAGAAAACTTTTCAAAGGTAACAACTAAAAATTGATTAATTATCAAACTCAATTAATAAATTTGACTACAAATTCTTTATAATCACCATATGCCCTTGTACACGGGTATTGCCTTTCATATTAACAAATTTCATCTAATGCCTCGTTAACACGGATTGCACATTAAATTTTACTTCGCATTAATTTCAATATGAAGTAAAATAATGCGCATTAAATTAATTCAAATTAAATAGCGTTCACATAGCGCATGATGCAAAAGTTTTCAGTCTTTTTTTCCCCATGGTATACCTTAATCCAACGAAAAAATAATAAATTCATTCCTTAACATTTAATATTTTAAAACATTGAGTTTATATAATAAAACAGTTTTTGATTTGAGTTGAATCAACGAGTTATTCTTGGACTACATTCTATGTCATTTTGAGATGGGCGTAGTAATTTGTGAATACACAACTTTTAAAAAAAACTAAATCCGTTAGGCCTAATGGTGACTTCCACAAACTGTTGTTTACTGTTGAGCAAACAGGTTTCTTGTGGACTGAAGAATGCAGTTTTACAAGGATGAGTTAGAGATAAGTCCTGTTGAGAGAAAATTGCAGGAATTTTGTTGTGTGGAACTGGAATTAAGTGCAAAGTTTGATGTCGGTACTAACGGAAAGCATGGGACACATGCATAATCAAGGTGTGGGATGCCAGGTAGGGTTCTCTTAAGGGTTGTCACGGCTTCCAGGTGGATAAGTGAGTGTTACACAAGGTTTTTCGAGTTTTATCAGTTAATTCCTAAGGCTGTTGTAATGTTGTACGGAAGCCTCATTTCCATGCTCCCTCATAAACATATTATGCCGGAGTTCGAATCCATAGTCGTTAAGGGCTACGATATTGCAATATCTCTGAGGCGGTGTGTGGTGTATCTGGTATTTGGTTTTGTACATAAAGGAAGCTGTCACAAGGTGCAAACTGGACTATTGTCATCCCGGGACTTAACAGATCGATAGAACTGTTAAGTTTTTCTTTTCAGGATTCCCTAATCTCTATATAAATACGAAGCATCCAGAGGAATTCCCAACATTCCAATAGAAAGTAGTTCCGGCCATTTATTTTTTTTTCCGTTGGATACAATATTCCAATAATTTTTCAACCAATTAAAAAGCGTGTAACATGTAAAATTAAATGATATAGATAAAATACCTGGCTGTTTGAATGGCAGAGTTGTGCACTTGCTTCTCACGATTTCGACCCAAGTAGATCCTCAGTCCCAGGTCTTCCCACATCAATGATCCTAAGCCAACCAGAGACGAATATATAATACATATCCAATTGACAAGTCACAGCACCAAATGTAACAGGAAGGGAGAAAATGCAACAGATCAGACAGAGATTCAACCAACCCCCGAATCTCTAGTAAGGTGCTCTACCAACTGTGTTATCTGCCCACCGGCGATCGAACCTGGCTGACCACTACATTCCTCCCTCCTTAAATATCTTCATTTTCGAAGACACTCTCCAGATTCTTTTGCCCCTGGCAGGACTTTCACCTGCAAGTCCAGGGGTGGTCAACGGCACCAAATATAACAGGAAGGGAGAAAATGCAATGGACCAGACTGGGATTTGAACCTGGGCCCCCTCAATCTCTAGTCAGGTACTTTACCAACTGAGCTATCTGGCCACCGGTGACCGAACCCGGCCAGCCGCTACACAAACAAGAGTACTACGATGCAAAACTTTAACCTGGGTGGTATCATCCTTAAACATTGATCAATATTGCAAGACATTTGATTATGAAGTTCTTGATTTCAGATATAAAACCTATGTACATGTATACTGTATATACTCGCCTATAAGTCGGTTGTATAGTTTTTAGGTTATTTTGGAGGGAATTGCCATTGACCCATTTCTAAGTTGGTCTAACTTTTTTCAAGAATCAGTTTACAATTCCAAATCAATGCTCTAATGTTTTTACCTATGTTTCAAATAATATTTTGAGAAATGTGCCAATATTTGATATTTTTCCCCCAACAAATTAATTTCATATCAATACTCTACTTATGTATTTATACATGTTCCAATAATGTTTTGGGATATGACATCGATATTTCACTTTTTATTCTCAGCAAATTAAACAGTTACTATTTTCTTTATTTCATCCATGTTTTTGTTGTTTAAAAATACTAGACTATACATTACGCCATCCAGAAAAATACTAATCTTCTTAGGACACTCACCGCCGCAGTGGTCTAGAGGTTAGGGCGTTCGCTCCGCATGCGGAAGGCAGGGGTTCGAGTCCTGGCTACGACAGACCTAAGTCGTTTAAACAAGTAGTGACAGTTCCATCATCAAACGCTCAACATCAGGTGTGAATGTCATGGGTCCTCGGAGATGACCTTAAAAACAGATGTCCTGTGTCACAGTAGGTTTGGCACGCTAAAGAACCCTCACTGCTTAATGGCCATAAGGGCCGAGTATAGGTCTAAATTTGAAGCCCTTCACCGGTCTTGGTGACGTCTCCATATGAGTGAAAAATTCTTGAGTGAGACATAAAACAAGATACAATCAACCTTAGGACACTCCAATAAGTCGGATATAGAGTTTTGGACCAAAATTTAACTCCCAAAATTCCAACTTATAAGCAAGTATATACGACAACAATGATTGATAGCATAAGGAAGCTGCCATGTAAATTTCAACTTTTTGGCCCAATGGTTCTCGAGAAGAAGATTTTTAAATGACCCTCCCCTATTTCTAAATTCCCATGCTTATCTCCCCTTTGAATGAGGCCTGTACAAAGCTGAAAGCCCTTCATCCAAAGTTGCTTTGTGTCAAGTTTGGTTGAAATTGGCACAGTGTTTTTAAAGTACAAAATGTGAAACGTTTACAGACAGATGGACAGACTGTCAACGGATGACCAAACAAGAGGCCCATGGGCCACATCGCTCACCTGAGTCATCTTGGTCCATATCAGAAGATTTTCTATATCTATTTGCATGTAAAACCGTAGTCCCTATTATGGCCCCAAACCTACCCCTGGAGGCCATGGTTTTTGCAAACTTGAATCTACACTATGTCAGAAAGCTTTCATGTAAATGTGTACTTCTTTGGCCCAATGGTTCTTGAGAAGAAGATATTTAAAGATTTTCCCTATATATTTGTATGTAAAACTTTGATCCCCTATTGTGGCCCCATCCTACCCCAGGGAGCCATGATTTTAACAAACCTGAATCTGCACTATATCAGAAAGCTTTCATATAAATATCAGCTTTTCTGGATCAGTGGTTCTGGGAAGAAGATTTTTCCTATATATTTGTATGTAAAACTTTGATCCCCTATTGTGACCCCATCCGACCCCCGGGGGCCATGATCTTAACAATTTAGAATCTGCACTATATCAGGAAGCTTTCATATAAATCTCAGCTTTTCTGGCTCAGTGGTTCTTGAGAAGAAGATTTTTCCTATAAATTTGTATGTAAAACTTTGATGCCCCCCTTGAGGCCCCATCCAATCCCCGGGGTCCATGATTTTAACAAACTTGAATCTGCACTAGACCTCTATATCAAAACAAATAAAAAATAAAAAAAACCAAACAAACAAAAAAACTTTGACCCCCTATTGTGGCCCCATCCGACCCCTGGGGGCCATGATTTTAACAATTTAGAATCTGCACTACCTAATAAAGCTTATCTTTAAATTTCATCTTTTCTGGCCCAGTGGTTCTTGTTGAGAAGATTTTTTAATGACCCTACCCTATTTTTACCTTTTCTTGATTATCTCCCCTTGGAAGGTGGCCTGGCCCTTTATTTTAACAATTTAGAATTCCCTTTACCTTAGGATGTTTTGTGCCAACTTTGGTTGAAATTGGTCCAGTGGTTGTTGAGAAGAAGTTGAAAATGTGAAAAGTTTACAGACGGACAGACAGACAAACGGACGGACGGCGGCATACGGGTGATCAGAAAAGCTCACTTGAGATTTCAGCTCAGGTGAGCTAAAATTGAATGCAAAAATTTAATAATTACAAGATTTTAACATTTTTACCTGGGCCGTGCTCACTTTCTGCAACTGCTAAAGGCAAACTCTGCCTCTACGAACGTGCCAGTAAGATTCATTTCATATGTCAGCACTTCAATCAAAAGCACATTTGAAGCTGGTCTCCATCTTTGTAGAATTTTCTACATTTGCAGCAAAATTATAATTGAATATTTTTATATGCAAAAGAAATCAAAAATTAAAAAAGAGGTACATTCTATGCCATTTTTTGCCTCAAAATTTAGGTACATGTAAATCTTGCATGTGGTTTCACTTGGTTTATTTTTTCTGATTACATTAAAGGATATTGGCCCTGGTAATACAGGTGAAAATTGGTGACATCACATTTTCATAAACTGTAGTTTATCGTGTTCATTTGTAATACACAAGTATAAAAAATATCCATATCTACCAGACATTCAACTTTAAAAGATGTCATGTAGTTCGCACTGAAGATATTGCACAGATCAAAAATTTTTGACACAGTTATTCTACTCATTGTTTATATTTTATATAGATACACAATACAATGTTAATCAAAATCTAAGGTCTAATTATATCTTAATACTTTAAAGAACATCTAGTAAGTATTTTAAAGATGTTGTTAGTGAATACCATTTCATGGTAATTTGAAAAATTATTTTCAGAAATCCATGATTTTTCTTTTATTTTTGCCCAAAATAATGATCTTAATCATATTTTCTTTGAAAAAATGTCAGATTAACAAAATAAGGTTAATACTTAATTATTTTGTGACTACCAGTTTTATTTTTGAGGTTGGGCCAAAAATGGCCCTTTCCATACCTAGTCCTTTGTTTTCATTGTAGATTATTTCTTTGATCTGTACCCCTGCTGTTTCTTTTTTAAAACAATTTCACAGTTGAAATCTGCAGAAAACAAAAATGCAGTTTTTAATTAATTAATTATATCTCACAGAGAATATTAATTAAATGCTATTGTTTAGGCAGAGAATTATAGAATTTATTGTACAGTATTGAGTCAGGTTCTCTACAAACTGAGCTATCTGGCCACCGCCGATCAACCCCATCTGACCACTTCATTCCTCCCTCCTTAAATTGTTTTTGCCCTTAGACAACCCAGAATCTTTTTGCCCCTGGCAGGACTGTCACCTGAAAGTCCAGTGACTTGGGCAAACATGGTCCAGGGACTTGTAACAGGGAGAAAATGCAACAGACTAGACCAGGATTCGAACCTGGACCCCCTAAATCTCTAACCGATGGCTCCGGTGAGCTAATGAGAAGTTGTTCAATAAGATACCGGGGGTCATCAGTCTTGATGAAAGTCATATTTTATCTCTAGTGTGCTAACCTTCGACTCAGGTGAGCTCAAGTCATTTACCAGGTTCCACTCAGATGACTAACTACTAGCTCCTCCCATTTATTACAGTGCAAGTAATCTTGTACAGCAGTTTAAGCACCATTGAATTAATGCTACCCAGTACTGAATGTATATATATATATATAACAACTTTACATGCATCCCCTACTTTATCTTGATGAAATGATATATAAAGAAAACAAAGCCCAAAAAATGTCCATCAAAAACTTTTATTTGGGCTCAATATAGATACCGTACACACTGATGTCAGCAACGCAACCTGCACATGTCAGACGACACACACCAGAAATAGCCACAATCAAGGGCAGTTGTCTGACATGACAGAACATTTAATGAAGAAAGCTACAAAATCTGGCAATACAGGTGCAATTATTATCTCCTGCTTACAACACTGGGAACAAGGTCAAACCAAAGGAAAACAACACCAGTGGACATTGGGACATAAAGCAGATTTCTGTCAGGGATAATCTGACCTCAAGACTTGACAGAGGAACATACAGTCACAACATCTCATAACTCTTTAAACATGGTCTCCACTTATCATCTATAAATCAAACACACCAAAATACTTTCCTGATATTGATATTTTTTGCATGTACATGACACCGTTTACTATCGGTTCTGTGTATGACCATTGACCATACTTAAAACAAAGAGTCCATAATTTGGTCAATCATCATGGTAAACTTGTGCATCTTTAAAACGTTAAAAACGTGTTCTCTATTCATCATAGCTTAAAAATTTATTTTATCATATTCATCCTATTGAGCACCCCAAGCACATGGAAAAGGGGGTGGTTATTCAGAACTTTGTTATGAACTATTTCCAGTGAAATTCGAACTTGAGGAAATGTTTAAATAGATATCCAATTCTATATCGTAATTCTTTCCTTTATGATAATATAATCCACTAAGGTCTTATTCATTGATCTATTATTTCTAATCATGTATTACCGGTACAAGAAAAGTCATACCGGGGTAGGGGGGGGTGTGTTCTCTTAATTTTTGAGAGTTAAAAAGTCCCATGGGGCACTTATAGGGGAAGGGGCATTTGATAGAATTATATGCTCTCTTTTCCAGTATAGTAAAACTCTTCTGTGTTTCCTGAAATTTTTAAATGATTTCACTGTGCAATGGAGGATCTGAAGGTAATACAGGGGTTTGTTCCCCCTTTCCACTAGCTGTCCAGAAAATTTTAATCATATTTCATATCAAAATGAAACATGTTTAATTTGACCTACATTTCACTTCAAGAGATTAAGAACTTTGAGAGAATAGAAGTCCCAGAGATCAAGAGTAGATCTGCTTAGTTAAAACAAAGTGTTTGTGAAACACTGATGCCCCCCTATGGCAGCAAAGTACTGTAAAAGTGGTTATTTACGCTGGGGTTTAAATACGCGCTTTTCCACGTCCAACATTATGCATGGGTGAAAAATATGAGTATGATATATATCATATGAAATATTTATAACTATATGCATGGGCGAAAGAACCAGAGCCACAAAGTACTAAAATTGGCCCTTTCACAAAAATAAATGAGACTTTCACAGTTGATGCTCTAAGATTTATAGGTCATAGAATAATTGCGAATATTTGTCAGTTGTTTCCCCTATTTCAAACATAGGTGGCGCAAGACTCGTTTACGTCCTTGTTGACTTCCGGTGTACATAAGATTTATAAGAGAGTGTAAGGTTTTTGTTGAGCAAACAGGGAGCGGGGGTAGAATTCCCGAGATATGAAGCTTTTAAAAAAATCAATTGGTTCATTGTCATCAAATGTGACAGTGACAACGATCGTTTTATGTTCCACTCAGCGTCGTGCGCTATAAACTTCAGTCCAGTCCGACTTCACAGATATCAGATGACGACTTTGTTGCAGATAGTATTTACGGGGGATTAAACATTTGCTCTGTAGATCGTAATATTCTGCATGAATGTTTTATGCTGAAATTTTATTTATTCTTAGTGATACAGTCATCAATAAACTTATAATTCTATGACTCCCCCCCCCCCCCCCCCCCCCCCCCCCCCCCCCCCCCTCTTTCAAGACTAGATCTATAATCGAACAGGGGAAATTTGAGTCCTCAATATATAAACCAAGTATGGTACAAAAATACATTTCAGATGTCATTTAAAAATTAATTTTAGAGTTAACCAAGGTCGTCAAAATATGAATGAACGCGATTGCTAATAGCACACACCCCCCCCCCCCCCCCTCCGCCGTCTCTCGGTACGACGACACGACTGTAATGGAGGGGTGGCTATAATCAGACTGTAACTGTAAGGCAGTGAATATTCTTAGGTCTTGTTTTTGATGACTGGATTGTAAATTAATTTCAACACTTTACTTTCATTGTTAATTTTGTTATAATTCAAAAAGTGTTGTAAAATATTGTTTGAATTTCAGGGAAAACGAGTCTGGATTCTTCAATAGTCAATACGTATGAAACTAATCACAATATGAGATGAAATTGTCAAACTTTCATAACTTATCAAAGTTTGCATTATCATATTTATGTTGTTATGTCATGTTTATCAACTGACCCACGGAAGTACAGTCCAATACGTCAAAGAAACGAATACCAGTCCTAGCCTATTTTAACTGTTGACGCAAACCAGAAGAAAAATGCATCTCAAGAGATTAAGATATTTCTGAATTTTTTAGAAATAAAATTTGAATCATATCTACTTTTATCAAAATTAAATGCAAATTCATAAAGCTATAAATTTATCCAAGTGAAGTAAATTACAAATTTCACTATCATATATACAATGTTGTGTTTATAATAAAAGCCACGTGTATAGGCCTATTGTTCATTGTGGTTTTTATTTTAAAAAATCATTGCATTACGTTTTTCAATATTCACTTGTAACTTCGATTTCAATCTGAAGTATGAACATTCAAATTGACCTTCAAATTGAAAAGTGTACTACATTTGTTAAGTGATGTATTTTAGTATTAAATCATTCATATCATGAACTGTCATGGTACATATAAACATGATAAATCTTATACATGAAAGTAAACACGGGTCAAATTATGTAGGCCTACATCAGTTTCCTGCAACACCATGGACAAACGTCATTTGGATACAACCATTCAGTGTATAACTAGTCGTGCTTTTCACGCAGAGTACAACCAACTCATAGTATATCAATCATAGTATATATGGATGGAGACGTGAATTTAGAAGTTGAAAGAAAGCTTGAATTTCCGTCTTAAACTTGTAATCCAAATTGTAATATTCAATTAAAATGTAGAAACTCGAAATTTTGAATCATTATTGTACAGCTAGCATATGGGGTAGTAAAATTTATTTGACCTGCCAATTATTATGCTCTCGCTTGCCCTATGGACTAATATAAAAGTTAATCGCAAACTGTTTACCTATCGTGACGTCATCACATAAGTGATATAAGTTAAAACACACAAATAAACTGTTTAATGTGGTACGATATATCATGTACTCTGTATACATGTGCCTTCTCTATCGTGAATTTTATTTCATAAAGAGAAGTTATACATATACATTCACTATTACTACACATTTTAACAGCTTAATAATAGAATTTCAGATATATATGGATATATTTATAATTGATATTCTTAATCCTCGAGAGAGAGAGAGAGGGGGGGGGGGGGGCGCATCTTATTGTTTTAAACATATACAATTCAACAACTTATAAAGAATTATGATGTATTGTATATTCAACCTAAACTACTGTTTAAGTATGTAAACTTCACCACGAAGTAGTTTATAATGAAAAACGTTCAATGTGTATTGAATGTCTTTATTTAATCGATGTGACAGAGAAAATTTGGTTACAGCTGAAACTCTCAACGTGCTTTCCTTCCCGCCCAGGGAGTCTTGCAATGCGTTTTCTAAGTTCGTCTCTAAGCGCAGTGAGGTCCTACGAACCGTAATCCGCCATCGTTACTAAATATTCAACAACTTTCTAATCTAAACATGTCCTCCCGACGCTCTCTTAAACTTGAGGTTAGAAACGCCTTGGACGTCAACGGATCGTGCGCCACCTGTAATCAAGGGCGAGTAATTTGAAGTTTTATTTGCCATTTATTTTATAACAATATCTTTTCTAGTTTTCGTTTCACAGTCGTTTAAACTTTGTATTGTTTTTTAGCATGAAAACTGTATAACGTCATGATGCTTACGTCATGTTGTTGACGTTATGAGAATCAACAGTGTAATACACACAAAAAATGGACACATAGGTTAATACTTATGTATATATTTTTGGGGCTTATTCTGATTGTAAATCGAAACTGTTAAAATACTAGGAACTTGTATATTTTCTATCACGATGTTTAGATCTGAGATATATTGCTGCCCCCCCCCCCCCCCCCCCCCCCCCCCCCACTTTACAATATTTTTCTTCGCCGTATTGGATATAATTGAAAATTTGTGACCAAAAATCAAAATTCCATGCGATGAAAGGGCCACAGCAAACAATATTGTTTTACTGTCTACCTCAGAGACGAGTTGTTTTTCAAGTTGTATATCTATTCGTATCATTTGCCATTAAATTTATATTAACTGACGATAAAAAGAGAGACAACTCTATAATTTTGGTTAAACTTGAGTAATTATAGCAACTAATTAGGAAAATGGATTTTTTAAACATCCCCCTTGTGAACCAAAAATGTTTGAAAAAACACGGTGGACCTTTAAAATTGTAGGCACCTCTGAAGTCATTTTTCTGAGCGAGGTAGACTTTTAAGTCCGCGGAGGATCTCCGTGGATGTCGCCTGTGCCTCGTTTGTGCCGCCGTGCACCTCTGTGTGATAAAACAAAGAAATAAATACTAAGCGAAATGTTATTAGTGGGTGAAAATTAAAACGTATAAAATGGCGACTTGTATATATTTATATCATTTGATGATATCTTATTGTTATGTAAATATATGCAGAATCGCAGACTGGGTTAATCATTTAAAAACTTGTTTGTGTACTATTGGTATTCAGATATCAATTCATGATACCATCCTTTCTTGTCACTAAATAGAAGGTATTATACATAATAATTAAGAGTTTTTGATTGATTGATTGTATCTTGCTTAACATCTCACTCAAGAATTTTTCACTCATATGGAGACGTCACCAAGACCGGTGAAGGGCTTCAAATTTTAGGCCTATGCTCGGCGCTTACGGCCATTAAGCAGTGAGGGTTCTTTAATGTGCCACACCTACTGGGACATGGGACATCCCCTGATGCCGAGCGTTTGGCGATGGAACTGTCACTACCCGTTTTCACGACTTAGGTCTGTCGCGGCCAGGGTTCTACCGCATGCGAACGCTCTAACCTCTCGGCCATCACGTAAAGTTTTTGTATGAGCTGATTTAACTATGCAAGAAGAGTGACCTCTAACTGTACATGGGAATGGCAATGGAACAGAAGGAGGACTAAGGGACGTAGAAAATGATGGTTGGTGTATAGATGACAGATTACTACTCTTGAGTTCTGGATTTGACTTGCTGTATTTCTGTACATAAGACCTGCATATATGTCTGCATTTGTCACACAGAAAATCACAGTCACTAAGCGTTTTTCCAGATAGTCTGCTTATTACATTCCTATGAATCTTTGATATACATGTAACAATATATATCTGTCTGTCTGTTTCGTAGTTCTAGGGCAGTTAAATCACTTAGAGGACTTTGTTCTAGGCATCTGTAACAAATCAATTAGGAAACGGAAATAAATCAAAATATCAATGTTATTCATACATACTTAAATATTAAGACGTTATTCTGGCTGTTTCCCCATAAAAATTGTCAAACTTTCCCCCCAAATCGAGTCAAAATTTTGCACTTTTTAAAACAATATGTTACAAATATTTTACGTATGACCTACTATTGCATCAATGGCATCCCGATAAAGTGAATATTGGACAGTATCAATTAAGATAATTACCCTGTATAATTTCCATTTCATGATCGAGATGCATGCCATGTCGCATGAATGAGTACTGTAAAAAGAAAAATTCTTTAAAAAATCTATAGTTACAAAATTTCAATAGTTTACACACAAACACACCCGCATGCACCCATTTACCCATACATCTATTTATGGATGAGTTCAATATTAAAAAATTCCTAATATCAAAATAAGTTGATAATTTTTCCAAATCAGTAACGCATATATTCATAGCTTCTAAATTTGGTGTGAAAAACACTGGATGTAAATCATTTGATTTTGTTTCATTAGGAATAATGATAAAGTCATGTACACATGTAATAATGCAGAACTTCAAATGAGTGTGGTAAAAAATTGGGACAAAAATATTTTTAAACAAGAGGTACTGTGAGCAATGCTCACTAAGAATACCCCCCGCTTACCCCAATCTCCCAAAGGGTGTTGGTAATAGGTATAAACTACCTCTTTTCTGAGTGTAAAAAACAAATGGCATGACAAACCGAACCATATTGCTACTTCGATGTCCAGTGCGCGTGACCTTTGACCTTTTGACCCCAAAATCGATAGGGAACATCTTCATCCCATGGGTAGTCCATATGTATGATATGGTGACTGTAGGTGGAAAGGATAACGCTTTAGAGCCCGGAAACCATATTGCTACTTCGATGTCCAGTGCACTTGACCTTTGACCTTTTGACCCCAAAATCGATAGGGAACATCTTCATCCCATGGGTAGTCCATATGTATGATATGGTGACTGTAGGTGGAAAGGATAACGCTTTAGAGCCCGGAAACCATATTGCTACTTCGATGTCCAGTGCGCTTGACCTTTGACCTTTTGACCCCAAAATCGATAGGGAACATCTTCATCCCATGGATAGTCCATATGTATGATATGGTGACGGTAGGTGGAAAGGATAATGCTTTAGAGCCCGGAAACCATTGCGTCTACAGACGGACGGACAGATGGACAACCTGATTCCAGAATATCCCCCCACAACTTGTTGCGGGGGGTATAATAAATCTAAAGATTTAATAAGTCGTTATTATTTTATACCCGTAATCATACATATAATTACTTCTCATTGTAATTGAAAGTAAAGGAAATGCATTACAAAACACTATATAAATCAATTTTCACAACGTAGTGGAGATTTGACAAAACAGGTTTACATATGTTGGCAAGAAAGATGTATGATTAAACTCATGTGCGGGAATTTATTAACTGGAAATATATGAGAATAGCTGAATGATTGGAGAAACTATGTAAATGAGCAAAATTATGTGTGAGGAATCTTGTATGTTGTTGTTTTTCCCCCCAGACAAATTCAGAAAGGTTACTTATCATTTTCAAATAAAAGTGGAATGTACAAGAAGTTTTTACTACTATTCCCGTACTTTTTATTCATATGCAATGACATTTATCACTGGCCCATTGAGTGGTCGGCCTAGTGATAGCCCCGTGTATAGCGTACTGACTCGAGGTGCAGAACTTTAAAAGATTTGGTTGAAAATGTTAACTCCCGGCTACATAATTGTTAATACTTGCTGTAGAATGGAAATTCTGTAATACTCGCGTATCTAATTTTTAGGAATCAACAAATCGAAGCATTTTAATTGGCACCTGTATCCGCAAAAATCACAATACATCACATATACTGATGTCAGCTGTTCAGACGACTATTCCACCTCTTCTCGCGATATTTCAAAAAAAATATTTTTCAATAGCAGCTAGAACGTCCCCGAGACTTTTTTTCATTGGAAAGAATACTTTTTATTACCAATTTTTATTCAATCGAATTAAATCTTAGAGCAAAACATACGCAATATAAAAAGCATTGCCTCAAAGTGAACAAGAGTACCGCAAACGGTACACAATACGCCCGTGAAATGCTTACATAGGGTGTTTTTCTTGTGCTATAATTTGTAAAACTTCGCTTCAGGCAGTATCAGCCATCATAAGGCTGTGACAAACTTTCATATGAACAAAGGGTCTTAGCTTAAAAATCGAGATTTCCTCAAAATGGACCAAGTTCAACAACCTGTAATTTTTTCAAAAATGGAAGAAAATCAAAATCCTTCCCCAGATGCACGTCTTCAATACCCATACAAACACTCCACAAAATAAGATGGTCCTCACTTGAAAACTGTGGGAGGAGTTGGGCAGACAAATTATGTACCCTCCATAGAATATTAATTTCCATATAGACTAAGTTCAACAACCTGTAATTTTCTCAAACATTGTAGAAAATCAAAATCCATCCCACATGCACATCTTCAATACCCATACAAACACTCCACAAAATAAGAAGGTCCTCACTTGAAAACTGTGGGAGGAGTAGGGCGGACAAATTATGTACCCTCCATATAATAATTATTTCCAAATAAAGGAGCAAAACTGGAAAAAAGGTCGAAATGGATCAAAATTGCAGTATGATCTAGAGTGACCCACAAAGAAGCTACACAGCAAGTTTCAGCATGATATGTAAAGAGATATGAAATTATAAAGAGAAAACCCCGAACGGACAGACGGACGGACGTACAAACATCGCTGTACCATAATACGTCCTGTCTAAAGACGGGCGTATAAAAAGGGGTGGTAAAATACGGGATAAAATCAAATACATTTATGGGTTTGATGTTTAATTTGAAGTAATCAACATCCGGTTTCACAAATTAACATGACATGTGATATGGGTAATTAGTATATATGGAAATCAAGGATAGAAAAAATCAGCAAAAGACACTGTAGATTTCACCCCAAGCGTAGGCCATTACAGGGTGTTCGTGGCTCGAGTCCTTTACTCGTTTATTACATAACCATGTAATTAGTGTACATTTACTCCATGCATAAATAACCACTTTTACAGTAATTCTCTCTGTAGTACCCAAAGAAAGGTCTTATCACAAGGAATACACATGTGAAATATGAAAGCCCTAGCACTAACCTTTAAAAGTTATGGCCAAAGTTAAACATTTTCAAAAGTAGGTCAAACTCCAAGGTCACAGGGTCAAATATTTTGGTACCTATGGAAAGGTCTTGTCACAAAAATATTCATGTGAAATATCAAAGCTCTAGCACTTACTGTTCAAAAGTTATTAGCAAGGTTAAAGTTTTCAAAAAGTAGGTCAAACTCCAAGGTCACAGGGTCAAATATTTTGGTACCCACGGAAAGGTCTTGTCACAATAATATTCATGTGAAATATCAAAGCTCTAGCACTTACTGTTCAAAAGTTATTAGCAAGGTTAAAGTTTCAGACAGAATGACATAAAAAAGTTTATATATGGGATGAGTTAAAATGTTGAGGTAGATAGTTTTTATCTACATTTGTTTATTATGTTAGTACACTTACATAAATATAAACAAATACATACAGGGATTTATCTAGGTTGTTTTTACTACCGGTAAAAGGTATACCTTTCCCCTTTGACAACAAATGGATATTTCCCCTTCCACAGATAAAAAATCCCCTTCATTTGTCGAAACTTCACAAAATTGTATGAGAAATTTCAGCAAAAATCATTTTTATACATTCTAAGTCATTTTCTATAATTGTCAGACTTACAATATAGATAAAATGAGCAATTAATCAATTTATATGACTGTAATAATCAGTGGATATCATATTCCATGATGTCCCCCATCCCCTGGACGCTCATGACTGCATTATAAAAAATTCCCTTAATTTATATAAAATGGGTAGTAACATCTAAATGCTGAATAAAACCCTGATATATATACAAGTTAATTTGAATAAGAAAGTTAATTTACTTGCTTCTAATAAATACATACTATTAAGAAACCGATTAAAATCAATAATCACATTGAAAGGCTTCATTGATTATTCCAATTAATATTTTTTATCCGATTGCCAACACTAGGGTGAGTTTCAGTCTAATAGACAGACAATGAAAAGGAGAGGGGGAGGGAAGGGTGGAGAGGGGGAAGGGAGGGGGTGGAGTGGGGGAGGGGTGGACCACAAGTGTACATCAATATTTATCCTAATCACACAGATCAGTACACAGGGATCGACACATTAATGATAATGGAATGCAGAAAAAATAATAAAATCCACTCAGTGTAGATGTCCTGCATGATTTAACACCATCTTGTCAGGGATCTGAGGAAATAACCAATCCAAACAAGTTGTTATAATACAATCACAAAGAACATTAGAGGTGGTCATTTATTACAAAATAATTGTGTAGAATGTATACTATCATAGAAATTTATAAATCCCACACACAAATACAGATCCTCTCAGATCAGCGCAGAAAAGTTTTGGTTTTAATTCATGGGATCAGTTTTCGCACTGCCCATGTGTGAATGTTCCTACACTGACAATTTCAAGTAAAACTTTCAATGAGGAGCTACTGTAAGATTTATTTTCAGATAATGATTTGAAAAAGAAATCCATCTCTCTATTGTTGTCCTTTGAGGTAAAAATCTGATGTGAAAAATAGATCTTGTCTCCTTTCATTCTCAATCACACTCGATGTCCAATCATAAACCAGAGCCGGGTATCCGCACACTGGGTCTGTGCTCTGACATCTTCACCTATATGATAATTTCCCTTCAACATTTACAGACAAAATCACTTTAAATATTTCCTAGTCATTACTTAATTATTACAAAACTTCAAAGTTGAAGGTTATAACTACTTTCTTTAAACGATGAAGCTATGATGTCCACCTATATGGTAATCAGCCTACCGAGAAAAGCATTGCATTTCATGAACTCTACGTGCCTTACTATTCAGAGTGAGTCTCTCCTATTTTAGACTAAATATGCTGCTTCTTCGAGTGTAAAATTTTCTGCCATTAGGTCAACAGCAATATCACACATTGTGAAATTATACACATTTAGTTGTTCACACTACAGATTAATTGACGGGTGCAGAATAAAAGCAAAAGTAACTAAATTAAACATCAACAGTATAGCTGAAACAGTTTATAGCCACCTCATCTCAAAATCTCACTTTCAAGATATACGATAAGAGGCCCATGGATTAAAACACTGACCAGCTACTTTATTTCATATTATCACTGAGTTATCTGTATTTCACTTACTGGCGAAGTAGAGACTATTTCATAAAATGAACCAAAACTTCCTTTATCCAATTATGTTTTGTGTAAAAGCTAAACTTCAAACTGATTTTTAAAGAATTTTGATAAAATCACAAATTATGAAAAATGAATATAAATTTGAACAAAGAGGAAAGACAAAATTCAATAAACTTCCTTGATTCAGGTGAGCTAAATAATTGCTCTAGGTTCTAGCCAATTCTGAAAAATCAATGCAGCATAAATAATTGACAAGAAACCACATGGACAAAGTCTCACCAGACGACATGTCTTTGTTTGAAGTCAATACTTGCCAAAAAATCATAGCAAAAAACTTCATTTTTGTTGGATCTTCAAGTCCTGGTAATGAAAAAGGTATTAACAAAATGTGCAGGAGTGTGACCGTATAGGAAAATGACTGACAGGGAACATGAAACAAAATGTGTCCCTCAGTGACAGTTTGATGTAAAATTGTCGTTGACGTTGGTCTGCATAAAATAATCGACCACCACACCTTCATGTCTTCACAAATCAATTGACATGTAGTACTTTTCACATTTTTTTTTTTAATTTTCAAAACACTGCATTGAATGTTCAAATTTGTCACCTTCTTGTACTGAAATGCACTTACCTGATGAACTGAAGTGAAAGTTTAAAGAAACAAAAGGTGCATCAAAAGAAACTGACGTACTCAAGTAAAAATAAATGTGCTGCCATAAAAAAAGAAGATATGCAATTAAACACAAAAAATTCCTATAAAATACACCCCTTATTACCCCAATTCTTCAGTTATCAATGCAATCAGATACCTTAATCTTCCGTAGAAGACCTGGTGCATATGAACACCTTAAAATGCAAGTCAGTGACTGCTAAATGTCATAGATCATGGCCAGATAGGTGCACAAAAAGCCGTGTTTATAAAAACAGAATTCCTATAAAAAGTTTGTGCGCGATGTCAACTGTAAATGATTCCTTTTCTCAACAAGTGACCTGTGGTGGTATGGCGAAGATGTATGTTACACGAAATTGACAAGATTTAAATTACAATAAAAAAATTTCATGTAACGAATTTTATTTTAATTCAAATTATTTGTATGGATTTATCTGAACCGTACGTTTGCAGTAAATTCTTAAGGATGTGTATCACACCCGAAAAATGTACAATAATATTTTGAAATTGAAAACATCTAATTAATTTATTTAGTGAAAAATGCAGTTTTAGTCGAAAGTATTTAAAGCTCTGTGAGATTCAAACTCACAATCTACAGACAGGTGGTCTTATTATGTTAACTCACCAGCTTGGCAATGGAATTCAAATGGGCAAGAAATATGTTACCGCTATTTATCTTACCATTTATTTCAGTTATTCATCCTGAAATCATGTTCTGCAATGATTTCAATCATCAAATGTAAAAAGATTGATTGATTCAATATTGTTTAACATCCCTCTCTAGAATCTTTCACTCATATGGAGATGTCACCATTGTCGGTGAAGGGCTGTAATATTCAGGCCTATGCTTGGCGCTTACAGCATTTGAGCAGGGAGGGATCTTTATCATGCCACACCTGCTGTGACACGGGAACTCGGTTTCTGCGATCTCATCCGAAGGACCGCCCCATTTAGTCGCCTCTTACGACAAGCAACAGGTACTGAGGACCTATTCTATAGCCCAGATCCCCACGGGTATTGAATTCTAACCCGGATACCCAAAGGTGTGTTGTTTGAGCATGATACCGATCATGATGACCTGAACATTAAAGTCCATGCAAAACACTAAATCCAAGTTATAGCCCCTCCCTGATCATGCAAATAATGATGTGAGCAGACTTGAATCTACACTATTTAAAGACTTATGAATATAGATTTGACACATCATACCCTTGTGGTTCTTGAGAAGTTTTTTTTTAAAAATTGCCCCTTTGAAAAAGAGGTCAGTTGGATGATCGGTAGGTCTGCAGGTAAAGAGGTCAGTTGGATGATCGGTAGGTCTGCAGGTAAAGAGGTCAGTTGGATGATCGGTAGGTCTGCAGGTCTGTAAGCCAAGTCTTGTCTGCTCTGACAATATCTAACACAAGAGTACCGCAAATGGTACAATATATGCCCGTCGGATAGTGAAATTCAACCTGGAAGCATATTGTGCACTCTGAATTGATACAACACACATTCTGAATAGAAAGGCCTTAAAGTAGGTCATGGTGCACCAATCCATCTGACATGTGAACGGATTATGTATTTCTCTGAGAGTGAGGTTGAAACAAAATATCAGTGCAATATCTATCTATGATGATAAAAAGTCCAGGAAACCATTTAATATACTTTAAGCCCTAAAGTATGTCATGGTGCACCAATTAAGTTGAAATGTTTGAAATGTGAACTGATTGTGTATTTCTCTGAAAGGAAGGTTGTGACTAAATTTCAGAACAATACCTGTGACCAGACCAAAAATAAATCTGGAAAACTGTTTGACCTACTTCTACCCCTAAAGTACTGTAATTTAAGTCATAGTGTGCCAATCCAGCTGAAATGTTTGATGTACTTGTCTTCCTCTGAGAGGAAGCCTTTAACTAAATTTCAGGGCAATATCTGTATCCGTAATGGAAAAAAAGCCCGGAAAACTGTTTGACCTAGTATTTTTTCCACAAAGTAGGTCAAGGATGGATCAATCTAGCTGAAATGCAAATTGAAATTGTATTCCTCTGAGAGGAAGCCTTTGACTAAATATCAGGGCATCATCTGTATCCGTAATGAAAAAAAGCCCGGAAAACTGTTTGACTTATTTTTTCCAAAAAGTAGGTCAAGGATGGACCAATCCAGCTGAACTGCAAACTGAACTTGTATTCCTCCAAGAGGAAGCCTATGACTAAATATCAAGGCAATATCTGTATTCGTAATAAAAAAAAGCCAGGGAAACTGTTTGACCTATTTTTAGCTCAAAAGTAGGTCATGGATGGACCAATCCAGCTGAAATGCAAACTGAACTTGTATTCCTTCAAGACAAAGCCTTTGACTAAATATCAGGGCAATATCTGTATCCATAATGAAACAAGAGGCCCACAGGCCTCATCGGTCACCTGAATATTAGTGACAAAGTATCACTATACTTCCATCAGCTAAGAAATCTAGAAAAAAATTCCTGTTCTAAATATCTAAGCTAAATTCTAATGTTCAGCAACAGTATAAAACAAGATGTGTTCTTAAAACTTCACTGCCCTCAAAAGTGCATACACTGATGAAAGGCTTTATATAATATAATGTGTATTAACATTAAAAGATGACTTATTTGGACCCATCCTAAAGTCATAACCCTGGGTTGTGAAATTCACCATTTTTTGTACATCCTTTTCTGCTATTTCTACATGTAAGTATGCATTTAGATTTTATACAGTATCATCAAACTTACACATAAATACTATATACGAAGTTTGGCCCCACCCTGGGGTCAGAACCCCTACTCTGGGGATAATCAAATTTACAATTTTGGTAAAAGACTACCTGCTCTATCCATTTAGTTTCAATTTATTATCAACAGCACTGAAGAATATGTTATTTAAGTGTTTTACACATAAACACTATATAACAAGTTTGGCCCTGCCCTGCAGTCAGAACCCCTACCCCGGGGATCATGAAATTTACAATTTTGGTAGAAGCCTTCCTGCTCCCCATCACCATGCATTTAGTTTTTCTTACACGTGGGTGGGTGGTTCTTGAGAAAAAGATTTTTGAAAATTGGTCAATTTTGGGCAGTTTTTGCCCCACTCCTAAGGCCCCAGGGGTGCAGGAATCCTGAAATTTACAATTTATGTCTCCCTTGTTCTAAAGATCCTTCATACTAAATATGGAAAGAATTGGAATGATAGTTATCAAGAACAAGTTAAAAATGTCTCTTGTTCACACATTTAATAACTGACTTTTTTGGCCCCACCCTGATACCAAAACCCCTACCCCTGGGATCATCAAATTTACAATTTTGGTAAAGGACTACCTGTTCTTTCTAAATATTTATTTAGTTTCAATATAGTATCAACAGCACTAAAGAAGATGTTATTTAAGTGTTTTACATGTAAACACTATATACCAAGTTTGGCCCCGCCCTGGGGTCAGAACCCCTACCCCGAGGATAAAAAATCTTAGCGAGTGGTGATTTACAAACCATGATCGTCTCATATCTGGTTTTTACGGTGATGCATTATTTACTTTTCTTAAACCTGCACTCAGAATCATTCATACGCTTACATCAATGGACAATGCTATCTGCCTTTTCCTTAATATATTTTTTTTTTTCCTTTAGAAATTCAGAATTAAAACAATGCTTTAAAGGTCAGACATCACATTATGATTACATGGTTTTGACACAATCTGTGCAAAATGGTATACATAGTATAATAGACTAAGTATATGTACATGAGTTTGCTCAGATTGTGTCAAAACCCTTTGTCCTATCTAGTACATTTAATTTATTGCCATATTGATGTTGGGTTGTTGTGATGACATGAGAGTAATGCTGTGCGTACGATTATCAACAAGAGTATGCAAACGGTACATAATATGCCCGTGAAATGCTTACATAGGGTGTTTTTCTTGTGCTATAATTTGTATAACTTTGCTTCAGGTAGTATCAGCCATCATGAGGCTGTGACAAACTTTCATATGAACAAAGGGTCTTAGCTTAAAAATCGAGATTTCCTCAAAATGGACCAAGTTCAACAACCTGTAATTTTTTTCAAAAATGGAAGAAAATCAAAATCCTTCCCCAGATGCACATCTTCAATACCCATACAAACACTCCACAAAATAAGATGGTCCTCACTTGAAAACTGTGGGAGGAGTTGGGCAGACAAATTATGTACCCTCCATAGAATATTAATTTCCAAATAGACTAAGTTCAACAACCTGTAATTTTCTCAAAAATTGTAGAAAATCAAAATCCATCCCACATGCACATCTTCAATACCCATACAAACACTCTACAAAATAAGAAGGTCCTCACTTGAAAACTGTGGGAGGAGTAGGGCAGACAAATTATGTACCCTCCATAGAATATTAATTTCCAAATAGACTAAGTTCAACAACCTGTAATTTTCTCAAAAATTGTAGAAAATCAAAATCCATCCCACATGCACATCTTCAATACCCATACAAACACTCCACAAAATAAGAAGGCTCTTACTTGAAAACTGTGGGAGGTGTACGGCGGACAAATTATGTATCCTCCATATAATAATTATTTCCAAATAAAGAGGCAAAGGTCGAAATGGATCAAAATTGCAACATGATCTAGAGTGACCAACAAAGAAGCTACACAGCAAGTTTCAGCATGATATGTGATAGGGAAATGAAATTATAAAGAGAAAACCCCGAACGGACGGACAGACAGACATCGCTGTACCATAATATGTCCCGTCTAAAGACGGGCGTATAAAAATTGTAATTAATCTGAGGCAAAAGAGCAAATTATTACATTTAATTATATCACAATTATGCATGGAGTAGGTAACTAAGAGTTATTAACATGTATGTAAATGTTTGCAATGCGTTTGAAATAAAGCGAACAGAGGAATGTATCAAGCTTGAGTTCTAGAAAATCATTCCTCAGTTTACTTTTCTCAGCATAGGTCTAAATTTGTGGAACTTCACCTACAGCTGGTGACATCTCAATATGAGGGGAAAATTCTTGATTAAGACGTAAAACAATCAAACAATCACTCAATCCTATTACATGAAATGTTTTTAAAGTGGTTATGATTACGGTATTTGAATCTGGGACTGCTGCATCATACGTCAGGTGCTCTACAACTGAGAAAACCCAGGCCACTATCCAGTGTCCATTTAAATACTACCTAACCGATACTACCACAGTACATTTGATTAGTGCATGAAAACTTCTCGTATTTTGAACAAGAAATCAATAGACACTTTTCACCTCATTTGCCATTACTGCAGTATGATACTTATAATTCTAGAACGGGTTTGACTCTGTGTTGCAGATACAACATTTTGTGGATGAACATGGACAGATCACAGCAAAATTTAAGTTATTTTAATGGAAAATTATATTTTAAGTTGGCTTAGGAATCAAGTTTAACAATATTTGTAATGGCAAGCATTGTTTGATGACCTTATCTACCTATTTCAGTGGTATACAATGTATATAGATGTTCTAGTCCATATTCAAATCTTCTGGCCCAACCTCAAAATATCACATGCATAATATTACCTCTAAATTTAACAACTAAATTAATAAATGATTTCTTCATTATCTTACTATACATAGCAGTTTATAAAACTCTACCCCATTTTAAGATTTGAAATAAATTTCGTAATGTAATCAAGTAATGACTTCTTATTCTATCTATCATAAATAGAAGTTTTGGCAACTTTAAAAAAAAAACTTAAAGAGGTATTACAATTCCTGTACACGCTAACAGCTGTGTACTATATGCAATTTTTTATCATTATTGTATTTGCCAGTTTTAGCAACTTTCACATGTATTGTTAATTTGTTTACACCTGTGTAACATGCACATACATGATTTTATACATAGGTACCTGTAACTCATCATCACTACATATGTAGTATCAAACTCAAACCCTCCTCCTGTTATTCACACTTTTATAAACTAAATTGCAAAGGCCTAACATACTGTACATCTTATTTGACAGTGAACGATCTGTTTTTCTCTAGCTGAAATTCACCTTTATACTATCAATATTTAGTCCTCATTTATATCCAGTGTATAAATCAAAGTTCTCCAGACAAGTAGATTAATACAATTAACAGACAATTATAAACAAAAGAATTCAGGATTATTCTGAAAAGTAATGATTATTCTGATAAGTGAAACAAAATTCTCCTAAAATTGAAAGGTTTGATAATGAAACTTTATCAAAATGAATCTATTATAGATCTGCCGGTCTCTCTGGCTAAAGGCTGGTGCATTTAAGGGCCAAAATGTCTGGGGTCCAGGCCCCTGGATCATGAAACATCTTAAGCTTAAGTCAAAATCTGAATATTGCAATGAAATGATTGAGAAGACAACCATCCCAAATAAAATTGATATTCTGTATTGCTTTATCAAATTTCTATTGTCTGTAAATATAAAAGTCTCAGTCCAAAAGCAATGAACATCTTACAGGTGATTGAAAGTTTGACTTAAGTCTGATTTTGCTACATGATCCTGGGACCAGGAGTTGAAACACATTTCAACAGCGTCACCCTTTTCGAACATATGCCTACAGTAGTGAGTACGTGGCCATAAGTAAGTTTTCCCAAGAAACTTAAGAAAGAGTTTCTCTATAGCCTATATTCTCTTTAGAGAAGTCGAGAGGCATAGCCTTCTGACATCGAAGTCGATGAAGCCATTGAAGGCTATGCCTCTCGACTTCTCTAAAGAGAATACATAGCCTAATAATACAAAACCATAATATATTATATTATATTTTCAAAAATCCCAACATTACTAGGCCTATACTGTACATTGAGGTAAAATGTGTTTTCCTTTAGGCCTACCTGCACTCTTCAAATATCTTAAAAGGCCTATCGGCCGTCGACAGCCTCGGAGGCTGGTGGATTACGATCCACATCGTCTGTAAAGAGTTCTAACCAAAGAAAGACAACTCTTCCAAAATGATTTTTTTGTTTTAATTTTTTTTTCTATTTACCGGTATTTATTTATTTTGGTTTAATACGATGATTCCTTACAACAATAACCACAAATAAACACATAGTAATTAAATGCCTAGACATATGTGTACACACAAAAAAAAAAGGGGGGCATTCGAACTAAATCCACTTTCACTACATAAGACATGGCTTCATTTATAAGTAAATTTTGGTGAAATGTATCGATGTAAGAAGTACATTATAATAAACACATTATTTGAAGGGGGAAATGCAATCACATTTACAAATCATACAGTCTGTGTGTGATATCATGCAATTGAATGATCGAGAAAGATTTATATCAATGAGTTAAATTACTGCATAAAATGTAAAAGGAGTTATGGGAACTGGTTTTTTCTATAGAAAAAAGTCGCTTTCAAGCCACATTTGACCCCCATGGTGAAAATGAAAATTCCGAAACCTTGCAAACATACAGGACACCACCAGTTGATTCAACGGTAAAACATCGCTATAACTTATGATTTGCCCCCAGGACACCTCCTATCATATTCCAAATAAATTGCTTACTACTTTTAAAAAATAAAAGAAGAATAGGAGAAAGTGTGACAGATGGAATGAGGAACGTACCACTGGGTACCGGGGTAACAACATTATACCCGAACTTTCTTCAGCGAAGATGTAGAAAGTGGGGGTATAATTATGATGAATAATGAAATATCATATTTACAAAATGTATACACCAGTTTATGGAACTGAGCTACATTGCTGAATTTTTATTTTATGGTCAATTGTTTAGAGATGAAGTGTCATGAATCAAGGCAATAAATTTGATTGATTTACATAGCACAAAATGGAGTGTTGCTAAAACGCGGAACGGAAGACGGGACGGAAAACGGAATGGACAACGGAACAGAATGATTAATGTAGCTAACTTAACACCAAAAATCGGAGGAAAATACTCTGATATGATTAAAATCAAAATTTCGGGAATTTGTTCACAAGAGGTAAAACAATGTAAAACTTATACGGTACCAATTTTGATGCACCAGATGAGCGTTTCGACAAATACTCTTTAGTGATGCTCAACCGAAATGTTTGAAATCCGAATAACTATGAAGTTTTAGAGCTATTTTAGTGTGCTAAAAAAGTGGAGTCAAATTCGACTAAGGATAAGAGCTATACGTGAGGGAGATAATCCTTAATTTTGAAATGAATTTCTAAATTTTATATCAGCAATTAAATATACATCCGTATTTTGAAGCTAGTAACGAAGTACTTAGCTACTGGGCTGCAGAGACCCTCGGGGACTAACAGTCCACCAGCAGAGGCCTCGACCCAGGGGTCATAATGTAAAACTTATACGGTACCAATTTTGATGCACCAGGTGCGCATTTCGACAAATAATGTCTCGTCAGTGATGCTCAACCGAATGGATTAAGCGAAACTAAACGTTTGTATTATAAGAATTTACAAACCGTTTTACAAGGATTTTGAAATGTCGGCATAAACTGGTTCCCCGCTGATTGGTGCTACACACAAACAACAGGTCAGCGATACTTTGGTTAGCCCAAAATTGGCGCTTACCTGTTGTACATGAGAGAAGCGAGGTCAACAGGGTATCAGTTTAATGTCGGCATTGACAGATGTGTTAACGAGCAGCGATACCTATGGGTAGAGAATGGGTAGCTGCAGAACTGTAGCTCTCTGAAAAAATCTCTGTTATGTCAAAATATTTTTTCAGAGAGCTACAGTTCTGCAGCTAGAGAATGGGAAGAACACACGTACTTTATACCCCCCCCCCCTCTCTGGTGGTTAAAACGCGCACATTTACATGTAAATTTACATATAATACAGTGTATGTGTATCCTTACAACATGGGAGTATGGTATGTATTATAACAACGACAATTCATGATCGTATTAAGTCGGCGAGTTAAACATCTTGTGTTTGACTCATTATTTTTTAAGCTAATAGAGACTGTGACCGCAGCACTCCAAACCTAAATAGGGAGGACTTCCAGCAGTTTATTTCTAAACGAAATACTTGTATCTTAATATTTAAATTAATAATGAGACGACCTTTAAATTCTATTCAAGCATAAATTGTCTGTTAGTCTTTTAGCTATTTCATAGATCTCTTAATTCCTCATACTATGGATCGTAAACTTCGCCATAGTTTTCATTGGTTCTGTTTCAATTTTTCTTTCCCGCTGTATCTCTTCGCGTTCAACACTAGGCTAATCTGCATGATATCGGTAAATGTACGAACTTTCACAAGTATAAATTCATCCATCTTCGCATCCCAAATGAGGGAAACCTTTTATACACACCAGACTCGTTCGCTTTAAAATTTGAGGTGATACATAAATGCATGTATTATACCAGGTGTAAAACTAAATTACGAATAAAAGCAAGTTTGACATTAACATAATTACCATATTTTCCGTTTTCCATTCCGTCTTCCGTTCCGCGTTTTAGCAACACCCCACAAAATGTTGTCCTCAATATATACAGAAGATACCAAGAGACGATGCTTGTGTCTAGAGTTTCTATTTGAAATCGACCGGAAAAAAGATTGAATTACATTGTATTTTAAATTCCGTTTACCTGATCAAGATAAAGGGCTCACGGCGGGTGTGACCAGCCGACCTGGGATGCTTACTCCTCCTAGGCACCTGATCCCACCTCTGGTATATCCAGGGGTCCGTGTTTGCCCAACTATTTTGTCACAGTATAACTTAATTAGGAGTTATGAGATTGATCGCTGTTCGTTATCTTCACCTTTCATTCAAACAATTCGATCTTTTGGGATGAACTATTAATATTCTTTATCCTGCCTCTGATAAAATCTTGGAATTATATATATATATATATATATATATATATATATATATATATATACGTATACATATCTCGTATATGGGACAATATCAAAAAAGTGTCTATTTTTGAAATGACACATTTCTGGAAAATGAAAGTAAATGAACGTAATTTATTCCACCTTTATTTCAATCATACAACATTAAACTACAAAAATTCAACAATACGCAGAAAAGAAAACGTTACTTTGAAGTGAACATTGTCCTTTGAACAACGTATGTCACTCAACTAAATTATGTCCATCCTGTTACTTTCATCAAAAGAGCTGTAGAATTTTAAATTCCAAAAATTCTTTAGAAAAATTTTCACATTCTACCAAGGAAATGAATAATTATCACTAAATATCAGAAAAATTGTGATCTTTTTTATCAAAAAAATGATTTACATAATAATGAAATATCTCATGCTGCGATAAAATCAAATCTTGAGGTTCTGATTAATGACAGTGTCAAGGAACCATATAAAAACTTAGAAAAATTCACTTACTTATTGTTCTGGCGGTGCAAATAGACATTTGCATCAACTTGATTTAACAAGTGCCTTCTCAAATCAAATTTAATCATAAAATTGTACTTGTAATAGGAGGGACTTGGAAGTAACAGGAAGGACAATGCAATCATATAAAAAAATCTAGACAAAACATGAGATAGAGTCTTTTTCTGAAGACGAAGTGTTAACACAAACAATCCGTTGTACAGTTATGCAGTGTGAATTAATAAATTTGATCAGTTCCCAAGGTATTTGACGACTATTGAAAACAAGCATAACAGTAAGGACATGTTGGTAACAGAACCATGATATTCAAACATGATTTTCTTCCTTAGAAATGTAGGGTTGAGAAATGAACAATAATTATACAATCATCAAACATAAAAATTGTCAATTTGGACGTTTCCCAAAGTTTTCGAAGACAACAGAAACAATTTCAGTTAAGAATTCCCATGTAAATATATTTATACAACGACACTAACCTATTATTGCCAATATATTCCTTCCACGTGGTTTACTGACCAAATATGTGTACTATGACGTCATGAGAATACGTATATCCCGTCATAAACTGGTTCCCCGCTGATTGGTGCTACACACAAACCATTCTCTCACCAGAGGGCGCGTTACGCAAGCGGAACTCTGGGTAGCTGCAGAACTGTAGCTCTCTGAAAAAATATTTTGACATAACATAACTGTTATGTCAAAATATTTTTTCAGAGAGCTACAGTTCTGCAGCTAAACTCTGGGTAGAGAATATGCACACAAACGAGAGCAATCTCTCACCAGAGGGCGTATTACGCTGCGCTATATGTGATCAACACCTCTGTCAACGTCTAAATGTCAAGATTCTTGGCAAAACTTACCTATACCTATAGCATTATGGATAATAATTTTATAAGTTTAAGTTTTATGCTTTAAATCTTAAAGTAGGTTCACAAAAACAACGAATTCCATGATTATACTAGTATTATTGAATGAATGAATAAACCTTCTAATTCGCTCAGGTGTCTCATATTTACCATCTTCTGATTTTAAAAAATTCAGAGAAGTGTTTGATTTGCTCAGATATTATCATTACAGTTCGATATGCTAAGTTAGTTTTTGTACATTTTGATATAACTTTTTAGACGTTGACAGAGGTATTGCCTCTTTTCATAATGTTTGCACGTAGGAGTTATCGTTCGTGTGGGACGGTATCTATGAACTTCCGGTAAAGAGTATACAAAGCACCCAAATACAAACATTTACATTTTATGGTATGAATTCGCTTATTAATGCATTACAGCCTAGTCATTATCTCCTAACACTGCCGTTGAACACATCACAGATTTTATGTTCAAGTTGGCCCAGGAAATTGAATGCATTTCCTAAATCAGACCCACCCCTTATGATAACCTTCTATTTACGGCGCAGACCTAAATATCGATCGCTGAAGATTGCATCAGAGGTAAAGTTCTACAATAATGTAATATATATCAAAAAATGAAATGAAATAAACTGAAAATATAATAATAATCACAACTTATTCTCCATTAATGCAGATTTCTCCTCTAGCCCCCCCCCCCCCCCCCCCCCCAAAAAAAACACGTTGTACGATGTATGATAAAGTAACTGTCGATTCTATAAAGACGGACCCTGGAAACACCAGAGGTGCAAGCATTGAAGATCTTGTTTGTGAACACACACAGCAGTAATATCTAGTTATTAGGGATGACAATGGATGAAAATTTGGTAACCAATTAGTCATAAATTCTTTTGACCGATTACAAGTAATAAACCAGTTAAAACTTAAAATTCTCTATGTATTATTTTATTTTATTTTAGCTTCAGTTTTTTTGTTTTTTAAATTCACTAAAAGACAGTATGATGAGTGCTTCGATAAATAAAGACGTGAACAAAAACCGCATGATAGCAAGAATATTTGTAAAAATTCAAAATGTTCACTTTTTGCAATGCCACGCCACGCCAGAACGGTGCATCATATGATGATTTTCGAGTTTATGTTAAAGAAATAATTCTATATTGTCTTGAAGTTTGTCTACATGAATTGCTAAGGTGGCAAAAATCTGTTCGGACAGCGCACGGCACTAAAGTTACTCAGGACGCGCGAGTCCGTTCTACATAACACAGCTGACATTTCACCTCTTTCTCGTTTAAGTATTACTATGCGTGAAACATTGGGAAGTAACTCCGAAATATGATTTAGTCTGACCTCCATGACTTTTAGGCGTAACCCCCACCCCCCCCCTCCATTTCTATTTTCATCCTCTAACTTTGTATAATATATCTTTCTCTGACCAGAAATGTACATGCATGCTACTTGTCCTCATTACCATGTATTATAATGGTACGAATAATTGAACTGATTATAAAATCCATGGGGAAATTATGCTGGCAGCGTCGACTTTATCAGTGTGATACTAGTACTCCTTGGTAGTTTATTTTACGCAAGCATTATAGAGCCTGACTGGGAACTTTCAAACAGGTTTTACTACAAAATGGACTATAATTATCGGTATTGCATGCGATTTTACTTTGAAGATTATTAAATCTGATCAGTCAGTTAATATTTAAACATCTCCTAGACTTTTGAATATCACGACCCCCCCCCCCCCCCCCACCCACTTTTTTTTTTAAACACATGTAATACAAGCACGACAGTATTTCTTTACTACAAATAACCCGGCCAATCGGTTACAAATTTTCTAATCGGTTAGCATTTTTTTAAAAACTGAGTAATCGGTTAACCGGCTAATCGTTGTTATCCATAGTATTTAGCACATGCATATCTTTATATAAACCAACCAAACTTTGGATACATACCGTCCCGCACGAACGATAACTCGTACAAGCAAGAATTACGAAAATCCGCAATACTTCTCATTACCAGCTCGTTGGAGTTATCGCACTTTGATGACTCTTGTGCGTCATTGGTAAGAAAATGCTCAAATCTCGCGAGCAAGTGCGAGATTAGTGGGACATAAACCGGTCATAGCACCCCCCCCCCCTTTTTTAAAAGTTAAAATACATGGTGTATTTTTAAATAAAATTACCATTAGTCAAACTGCATTTTTCAAATATTCTAACACTATCTTATTAAAGATGTTACATGTTTTTAAAACTCCACCACACCTATTTTAAAAATTCCAAACAACGATGTTCTCTGGACACCCAAGTCCATCAATATTTTGTAATTTTCAAATTAGCTTAGATGCAGTTTGGAAACGCATTAGGTGTGTTAATTAGTGTTATAAACGTCTTTAAAAAATGCAGTTTGGCATATACATGTATATAACTTGTTCTAAAATATGGAAATTGACGGGGTGGGGAGGGGGGGGGGGGGGGGGGAGTGGGGTGTACGTGCACGATTACAAAGTCCATGTCATATGAACCTGTCCTAATTGTATGATAAAATAGAATGTCTTCATAGTCTGACAGAATAACTTTAAAAGCATATTCATCACATTAATTACAAGAAAAGTTCTTGTGTTGGATGTGCATATAGGTTTTTCCCTTCACAGTTCTTCTTGCGATTGACACTTTATATCCGTCAGATTTGGCAAATTTAGTAGCTTCTCTTCCTCACATAGTTTAATAAGTTCGTCTGTTTTCTTGTAAGAATAATCAATTCCTAAATTTGACTTTAGAATTTTAATCAGTGTTGTGGTTTGCAGTCGGTTATAATATGTATTCGATACCATAATTCATATTATGTATGCCTAAGTAATGTGTTTACATTATGTTGTCCCGGTAGCAGGACTTTACGCGCCTTTAATTTGAAGAGTTCCACTAATGGAAATGATAAGTATTAGTGGAGCGTAGCGGGAACGATAACTCTGGATAGAGATTGAAACGAGAGAAGCGAGGTCAACAGCCTTAGTACGTAAGTCCTCGAAGCTCGCGCTTCGTACTTCACCGCATATCGTATAGGCTGTGACGTCATAGCTCGGTCAACATGGTACCAGTTTAACCCTGTCAGCGCATATTATATGCATGACGTCATAATCATACGAAAGCAAATGAATATTCTTTTTGTTGAAAAACTTGTTTTTATTCTGTTGTTGATGGTTGAAATATTGCAGCCACTTTTTCATTGTTGTACGTTTGATAAAGTGTCCATAATGTGTCTACATAATAGTATTACAGGAATAAATCTGGTTGTTGTTTTTTCTACTCATTATATCAGCTAACTAGTACACAATTTAAAAAAATGTTTTTCATCATCAACTGTAAATACATGTAATGCAGTGCCTGCTAAAGGTGGTGTGATGTGTGTCTATTGCGATGTATTAGTGTTTGTGTGCTTACCACCGCTCGTTTTCGGCCTTCGCCACTGGCTAAAAGAAATGGGAAAAGGCCGGGGAGCAAAATGTTAAGCCGGGCTTCTGCCAGCGCATAACCTCTTCACAGCATGAAGTCCTATGTAGTGCCTCCTCGTGGAAGCAGATGTGTGGGGATCCGGGTTAGAATAGGTCCTCAGTACCCCTTGCTTGTCGTAAAAGGCGACTAAATGGGGTGGTCCTCGAATGAGACCGCAAAAACCGAGGTCCCGTGTCACAGCAGGTGTGGCACGATAAAGATCCCTCCCTGCTCAAAGGCCGTAAGCGCCGAGCATAGGCCTAAATTTTGCAGCCCTTCACCGGCAATGGTGACGTGTCCATATGAGTGAAAAATTCTCAAGTTGGACGTTAAACAATATCAATTTGAACAATCAATCCTGGTTGGGTCTGGGTTAACACCCCATTCAAGAAAAAACCCCAATATTGTTACAGAAACTGATGACACTGATGATATTCAAATCAGACTGGAACAAATACCCTCAGGGCCGAAGAGGATGGGAGTGGAGACAGCAGCATTACGAGAAGCCCCACGCCTGACCAGACTGCCGATGCATGTAGACCGGGACCGTGGAACGTACGGAAAATGTAGACAACAGAGACAGAGAGCACATCATGGAAAGGCATGACATAAGAGACATGAATGATAATGGTGACAGGCTGTGCAAGTTTGCCAACACAGATGGGATGGTAATCATAGGAACTATATTCCCAAAAATTAAAAGGTCCACAAGACAACGTGGACATTACCAGAGATGAGGAAAACAGAAAACCAAATCGAGTCATATGCTGTCTGACGTGTTTCATACCGATCCTTTCATTACGTACTGGTATCATGACAGATGAGGTAACCATGCTGGATACTAGAGTGATGCAGGATGCTGATGTAGGCAGTGACCACAGCTTAGTGAGCATAAACACGAGACTAAAGAAAAAGAAAGTAATGCAGGGGAACAAAGCAAAGGAGAGGTATGATCTTCAGAAACTGGAGAGTCTGGATGAACAGATTGGAGGTGAGAAACAGTGCTGATGGAGCTAGAAGGGTAGAATAGGTGAGTGAAGCTGTGGGGGAAGTGTATAGAGAGGCAGCAGAGAAAGTGTATAGAGAGGCAGCAGAGAAAGTGTATAGAGAGGCAGCAGAGAACGTGATTGGCAAGACCGGAAAGAAGCCATGGACAGGAGGAAGAAAGTAGAAACACGAAGAGGGGTGAAACTTAAGCTCGCTGGTATAAGGTCAGAGAGGGTGACACAGGGGTGCAGGGATAAGGACAGGGAGGTGAAGAGGAGGGTGAAAAAATACAAGAGAAAGTGTATGGAAGATCAGGCAGAGAAAGCAGAAAGAGCAGAGGATAATGGAAGAATGAAGGATCTGTACATTTTAACCATGGTACTAACAGGAAGGAGAAGACAGTCAGAAGAAGTGAAGGATATAAATGGCATAGTGAGGACAGAGAAGTCAGAGGGGGTGGCGAGATGGGTAAAGCATTTCAAGGAAGTGATCAACAGGAAAGAGTCAGAACATCCAGCAGCAGACGAAGAGATGATAGAAGAAGTGGAAAAAATAGACTGTGGACAGGAGAAGAAGACACTGTGAGTGGAGACCTGCTATAGGTGGATATGAAAGAGACAGGTAGGGGTTCAAAGAGTCCCAGGGAAGCTAGTGTGGAAGAAGATTGTAAAGATCTTGAAGAAAGGAGACAAGAGAGACAGTAACAACTGGAGAAAAGTGACACTGCTATGAGTGATGGTTAATTCACAATCGCAGATGATTTACATAGTTTACAAATATATTAATATTCTAAACCTGATTTTATCTGTTTCATTCTCTGCACTGAAATGTATCATGTGCAAATCTACTTGGCGTTATATTGGCATATGGTGCAGAGGTTTCTACAGTCTCGTTTAAAGTCAGCATTTCGCAAATTCTATGGTCGTTATAACAATTTAGTTTGCCAATACAACCTATCATTGGGTCAAATGCTATCCGACTTGTTTCATACAGATTGTTCGGCCGTTCTTGGCACACTGATTTTGACTACGGATAACTCCGTTTATCTGATCAAGATATAGGGCTCACGGTGGGTGTGACCTGTCGACAGGGGATGCTTACTCCTCCTAAGCACCTGATCCCACCTCTGGTATATCCAGGGGTCCATGTTTCCCCAATTCTCTATTTTGTATTGCTTATAGGAGTTATGAGATGATCACTGTTCGTTATCTTCACCTTTCATGATAGACAGAATGAAAAAGGGCATGGAAAAGGCACCAAGAAAGGAACAAGCAGGATTTAGACCACCAAGAGGAATCTGCAATCAGATATTCATCTGGAGGAATGTCATCGAAAAGGCATATGAATGGAACATCAGACTGTTCTCGTGGACATTGAGAAAGCATTTGACTGTGCACTGGGAAAGCCTGAGGAAAATATTAGAATCGTATGGTGTGTCAAAGAAGATGGTCAAGATGATTAGAGAGGTATACAATATGTTCGAATATGACATGATTGAAGAGGAAGAAATATCAGAGTGGTTCCAGATAAAACTGGAGCTATGCAGGGTCATATCATGCAAGGCTTGATGTTCCCACTGACAATTGAGAAGAGCAGTTGAAAACAGAAATCAGGTGGAAGTCCATACCAACATTAGAAGACCTGGCACTCACATCATCAAGATTCAAACACATACAAAGACAACAAGAGTGAAGGAGGAAGCAGGGAGAGGTGGATGGAAGCTAAATAGCAAGAAGTGCATGACAATAAGGATGAATAGGAAGAGAGACAATGTTGGGAAAGACAAGATGGAAGATGTGGGAGCAATACTGACATTAGGAGGAGGATCACAAGACACCACGAGCAGAATAAAGAAGACAAATTCCAATGGGCACAGATTGTGCTCCTTTGTTAGCTGACCTGTTTGTATATTCCTATGAAGCAGAGTTTATTAAAACAATTCACATGTCCATTTGATATACTTGTGGACTTGAGATAAAAGACACCACAGAGTCCTCCACGTCTGCTTTGTACTTAGATGTTTTATTGATAATGGATATTAATGGCAAACTAACAACTCAACTTTATGAGAAACAGGATGATATCAGCTTCTCCATCGTCAACTTCCCATATCTATGTAGCAATATTCCATCATCACCTGCATATGGTGTATATATCTCTCAACTGATTCTGTCATGACAAGATGTGTTATCAAGAATATGTTGAAAATATTTTCAATTGTTAACACACAATGGACAATGACAGATGCTGACCAGGTCACCTGAGTTTTAGCAAGTCCAAGTTTTCAAGAGTAAAGGACATCATTTTTTCCTTTTCAGCTTATGAGTTAATCCCTGCCCTTGGACAGGAGCCCCTGGTCTGGCGTTTCACCATTTAGTTGGAAGGCCTCCAAGCCCATAATATCTAAGCACCTTTTAAGGTACTTTTATTACATGACCCATATAACTCCGCTTTTGAGCCTTCTGACCCAGGCACCATTGAATTTCATAGTTTTGGTAGAGGCCAGGAAGTTCATGCTAAATAAAACCATTCAGTCAATGAGCTAAATGTTTAAGAGCACTGCATTTTCAATATATGATCCATACGAGTACTTTCACCCTTGGACCTGAATTCCTGACTTAGGGTCCAGGAGTTTCACAATTCTGTACTCAGTTATTAATCTTAAAATATGTACAAAGAAAAGCATGTTTAAAGATTGCGCTTAGAATTCTATTGGACATTCAGACCCCTATGACATTTACAACCAGTCTTCGGTGTACCGGATATTTCCGTTTACTGGGTACTTGCATATATTTTTTGTTTGTGATTCTGTATGTTTACAATTGTAACAGTCGGCCGGGTTCGATCGCCAGTGGCCAGATAGCTCAGTTAATAAAGCACCTGACTAGAGATTCAGGGGGCCCCGAGTTTGAATCCCGGTCTGGTCCGTTGCATTTTCTCCCTTCTTATTACATTTGGTGCAGTAGACCAGCCCCTGGAACTGACAGGTGAAAGTCCTGTCAAGGCAAAAAAATCAGGGTTGTGTGTCTTTGAGGACAAGTACTTTTAAGGAGGGAGGAATGTAGCAGTTGGACAGGTTCGATCACCAGTGGCCAGATATTAGACAGAAGGCCAGATAGCTCAGTTGGTAGAGCACCTGACTTGAGATTCAGGGGACCGCATTCAAATCCCGGTGTGGTCCATAATGATTGCATTTTCTCCCCCCGTTACATTTGGTGCTCAGCTAGTTGACCAGCCCTGGAACAGGTGAAAATGTCTGCCAGCAGATAAATATCCTAGATTGATGTCTTCAAGTGTGAAGATATTTAAGGAGGGAGGAATGTAGCGGTCAGCCGGTTTTGATTGGCAGTGACCAGATAGCTCAGTTGGTAAAGCACTTGACTAGAGATTCAGGGGGCCCAGATTCGAATCTCGGTCTGGTCTGTTGCATTTTCTCCCTTCCTATTACACATTCATATCACCTGATAAAAGTAGGACTTATTTAGACATTTTGCCTACTGCCTAATACATTTAATGTACATTTGAATCCCATTTTGGCTCATTGCATTTTCTGTCTCCCTGTCTTATTGTGGGCTTTGGCTCAATGTGAGGCCACAGTAAAAGGTATAATTTTGACTTTACATAATTCGTGTGCATTTAAGTATTGTTGGCCTCTTGTTTAAAAATATTTCCACTATACAAATTTTATTTGGAGATTTGTACTCCTATCATTGTGTAGTTCTGCATGCTTATATAAATAACTGGGTATATTTGTTCAGAATTAAGCAGTATTTTATTTTTCATATATATCAACCAAATAACATGCAACACTCCGTGAATTATCAATGTTTACAACACAGCAATTCAAGATGGTAAAATTAAAACATTTCAAAGACAAATTTTCACACATTTAACACACATGATGTACAATGGAATGCTTGGTTGGAGTGCATGTAAACATACACTATCGAATAACTTTGACCTCATTTTGTCCCTTTTTGATCGACGCAGAAAAACTATTCCCAACTCAAAAGTACTAATTTCTATTTCTCTAGTGGAAATCAGATTCAAAAATTAAGTTTCCCTGAATAGTGCACAGAAGTACCATGTGTTCTGATAGTGTTGAAAAATTTGCTTATTGAATATTATAAGACTACGAACATGTTTGGCCCCAAAAACGAATTGAATATCTCATCTATCTACCAAACCTCAAGTCAAACCAGTGATAAACAAACTACAGTCAAACGTTATCTTGAACTCAATGGGACCGAGAGAAAACCTCAAGATATCCGAGGATTCGAAATATTGAGGGTAAAATACTTAAAGAATAAGTGGTTGGGACTTCTGAACCACTTTGACATATCCATGGTATCCAAGATATCGGTGTTTGAGATACTGAAGTTCAACTGTATATCTAAAATGGGGCTCAATAAAAAAAACCAGAATATAAGCAACTACATTTACTCGTCCGATCATTTTAATATTCTGATCATGTAATATCTCCACAGTTAAAGCTTTAAATATCTCACTTCATGCACGAAAACATGTAGGTGCAGTCTCATTTGCCATTTGTAACTAAAATATACAATGACATGTATATATTAATATGTGATTACATTTGATAAGTCCACAGCATCTTCAAAAACTGTACAAGTACAAAAACAACCAACTTGAACATAACATATTTTTTAAACTTAACACGTTTTTTAAACTTAACAAAATTTAAAATAAGAATAACCAGCAACATTATACTTGTTTAGATCAGAGGTAGACACTCTCTTCACTTGCAGTAAAATTCAGTATTTTTATTTACTGAGGTCGATGGGAATTCCAAGTTTTACTGTACAATATGTTGATATTCTGATCAATGCAGTGTGATGCAAAACAATTGTAGCAATAAAACAACATGTAAAGGGATCTTAAATCTGATTTTTAGTTTATACCATTTTTCATATGAAAAATGTTCAAAACAGTTCAATCTAATAATACAATATATAAATAACTGTTAGTTAAGATGCACATCAGTCGATTGGAACATGCGATAATGCAGATTTAGGCTCTAAGCAAATTAATGCTCCAATCAAATAATTACCTCACTTGCCAGAAAAACAAGACAGATTTTCCTTGCATATGATCAATTATCAAATTTACATATAACAATGTCTAATAAGTAATAAATATATGTTGTTTACATGTTCTCGATAAAAACATTGATCTTTCGACTTGAAATAAAAACTACTGTAACACTAGTATATCTTTATAAGATCACTCAATATTATAGTCCAGAGCACCCCATTTTTTCTAAGTTCTTCATGCCTACTGCATTTCTGATTGAAAATAGACTAAGTCCAACTTTCTGTATTTTTTCAAGGTATTTTCTAGATTTTTTCTTCTTTTCCTTATAGTTTCTTAGTTTCACCCATTTTTTTCTTGTATTTTTTCTGCATTCGAAATATGTAAAAAATATGGAAATTTGGATATCTGCATTGCAGGTGACAAGCCTAACAAAATAGTCTTGCTTTATGACATTATTTGCTATTAAAGTTCAAGGTTCATAACACTTTCAAAAATAGATCAATAAAGCCCAAAGTAAAACTTATCCATATCCCATTGGTATGTACATGTATAAATTTTCAGAGATAGCAAAAAGTCCAGAAAACTATCAAATCCCTGAATTTGCTAAGTTCAAGGTCCATAATTCTTTAAAACAAGAGGCTCACAGGTCTTATTGGTCACCTGAGCACTAGTTAAAAGTATCAGTTTATTAGTTACCTAAATGTTGGTCAAATGACCTATCTCATTTACATAAGGTCATAACACATCACCTGGACATATGCAACTTCTTTGTACAAATTTTGGGATTCTAATATCTCTCCATTACAAAATTATGGCTGAGAGAAATGCCTTTAAATGTTTTTTTTACCAGTGCCTGACACACTGTATAGTCATAAGCAATCTTAGAATAAATGTTTGCAATGCCCCTCATTACTAACTTCCTACTCAAACACAAATGTGGGATGGTAAAACAAAAGACTGACAGGCAGAGAGGCGTGTTAATTCTATAACCCACTCACACTCTGTTAGCAAGGGATATAACTCTTCACCCAGTTTTTCTGCTAGATGCTGAGGGGTATAAAAGATTTTCAAAGCAATACTTCACTTTCACTATCCAGCAATATAAGCCTATCCTTGAAGCCTGAACCTTGACCTGGGGTCATAAATTTCCGTTTTCGTAGCCTATTAATATTACTAAGCACTCGGTTTATATACTACATGTTCAAGAGAAAGAATTCATTCAGCATTTTCAGTATATACGCCATTTAGCCCCATCCTGACCCAAGAGCCATGAATTTCCAAAGATTTGTAGAGGCCTCGAAACTTTTCAAGATGCAATGCAGTTCCACGCTGCCCTAGCACCAGGAAGTTACCTAAGGTCTAGTATTGCACAACATTAGCGGAGGCCTTTGCTACATGCAAAATGATTGGTTGTTCAATGAAGAAAAGTTTTATAGATCTAATGCATTAATTTCAATTAGACTTACATGATCCTCTTAAGAGCCCCAGAGTGACTAATAGTGACCATGCATTTCACAATTCTGGTTAAGAAATCATTGCTGATTACTATTATTATCATGCACACAAATTGACCGTTACCTCGCTATTAGCAGGGAGTATACAGATAATTTTTAATGATTACATCTTTTGGGGGGGGGGGGGGGGGGGGGGAGTTTGGGTCCACCTATCAGAGAAGCAAAGGTCATGACATTTGCAATTATTGTTCCCAATAGATGATACATACAAAATGTGGTGAAAATTGATCCTGTGGTATTGGAGAAGTTAAAAATGTTTAACTGTTTGACTGGATGCTGGATGACAGATAAACATGGAATGCAATAGGTCACCCGATTGTCTCAGTTTACCTAATAAACTGTCTTTTTTCAACAGTTGAATATTACCCTTTAGGAGAACATGGTGAAACAAAAACAGAAATGACACTCTCAGTGGTCTGGCCATTACCGAATATACTTTTACAAACTTATTTAATAATATGAACCCATTCATTGTGAGTATGGAGCCAACGTGCACCTATATTCATATGATTGAGAGAGATCTTAATAACTGAAAGTTATGGCATTTGAAGTCGTTCGACACTGTCCCATGATAATGTCTTGAAATTACAATGTAGTCAAACATTTTAACAGCGGCTCGCATGAGACCAGCAGATTTAGTCCACCTTTATCCATCGTTGGATTGACTTCTCCAAGGCATCCATCCACCTAAAAATCCGAAAACAACGCTATGGTTATTGCAGAAATCAATATGAACTCTGAAAAGAATGAAAATAATTCACAATCGCAGATGCTTTTCATAGTTTACAAATATATTAATATTCTAAACCTGATTTTATCCGTTTCATTCTCTGCACTGAAACTGAACGTCCTCATTTGAGACTCGGGGGGTCGGAGGACAAAGCCCTGTTTTCTGAGTGTACTCGTCATTGGGTCCACACTGTATCCATGGAGATGGGCCATGCCTAGAGTTGTTTAAAAAAACAACCAATTTTTTCAAATTTCTGTATCAATAATTTTTTTTATATTAAACAAAAATAATTCTAACCAACATGATATCTGTGAAGATTTTTAAATACTTAATTATGACACATATAGCCCTAATTTTATACAGGAAAGAGTGACTCAGATGATCTATATAATGGTACACTAAAGTCCCTGAAATTGGAAGGGTTAAAATATGAGTATATATAGTATCTATGTACGCTGTATCGCAATTATCAGTTTTATGAATGACAAAGGTATTCATACTAAATGAAACTTTATTCGTTGTTTACCAAGCAATCACAAGCATCTCAAATGTCATACTCCTCTTCACAATATCTTGAACTGACAAATGAATTATCAATGGAAGGAAATTTCAAATTGTTTTCCACACTTCAAATAGCAATACAAGTAATGAAAATCAATAATTAACACATTTGCTGTATCCAAGTTACTGCACCTTGAGCACTAGAAGAGTTGATATTTTTGTAGAAATATATACAGGCATCCTTCAACACACAGTACTGTTTCTTCCATGTTATCACAGTGCGCCCGCACTTAGACAGGTACCCGGAGCAGTCTGGCTTTTTAATCTCGAGAGCAGGAAGACCTACATTGCTGGCTGTAACATCCATCCAGGCATCCTTCTAAAACCCAGATCATTGTGAAAAATGTAAAAGCACCCGAATGATTAAGGTCGGACACTGACTCAGATAATTAGCAGAAATTCATAGCTATCAAAACATGTTTATGCCTCATTATATTTGACTGTATTTAGGAAATGTTTCTGGGCTCTGGTGACAACTTGTGACTAGGCACTCTAATACGCAAGATCGCGACTACTTTTTCTGTCTTGGTTTTAAATTTTACTTTCCCCTTTCAAAGTCTCGCGAGACCCAGAGTATGCGAGAATTTGGGCATGTTGGTAAATAATACCAGTTCTGCAACTTTTGTCGTGATCGATTCACCAGATTTTAACAATGGTGTACTATCATTGCATTGCAGTAGACTGTAGTAATGATTTAAGAAAGAAATATAATACGTAGAAATACCCACAACTGATAGATTTTAATGGAAATGTGGTGGATTTTTTCTCACTGCAGTCAGCCAGGAAATTCCCAAAGCTGAGAAGAGCTTGCGTCAAAATATATAGCTTCGCGAGCTAAATTCAGAAGTTCATTTTTCCTGTATCCAGACATTTTTACACACCTTTCATTTAAAAATGATTTTAATTGTGGAAAGCACATGGAGGTTAAATCGTTTTCCGATGCCATGTTTTGAACACAGGTGCTTGGGTTCAGGACACCCCCCTCCGAATAAGCTACACGAGTTGATTTAATTATTATTTTGTTGAAAATATTTCTAATACATGTCAACAACGTCGCACATACCCCTAAAGTCCAAAATAAGCCCTTTTAGAAAAATAACCTCATTGTTATAATAACCAGTGAGGGTATTTTTCTAAAAGGGCTTATTTTGGACTTTAGGGGTATGCACGACGTTGTTGACATGTATTAGAAATATTTTCAACAAAAAAATAATTAAATCAACTCATGAAGCTTATTCGGAGGGGGGGGGGGGGGGTCCGGGGGTCCTGAACCCAAGCACCTGTGGTTTTGAATAAACAAAAAATGCCCAAGATCGACACGCTTTTCCGGACTTCTTTACAAGAGAGTTCCGCTAACTCGGTATTTATGATCTTGCGTATTGATGTGAACTTTCTAATTATTATGTATATTAAAGAAATGAATTTCACGAGGATATAAACTGTAAAGCTTCACCCTAGCATACTTTATGAAGCACAGGACAAACTCAATTTACAGAGGGGGGAATGTAGTGATCAGCCAGATTCATTCGCCGGTGGCCAGATAGCTCGGTAGAGCACCAGACTAGAGATTCAGGGGCCCCATTTTCGAATTCCGGTCTGGTCCATTGCATTTTCTCCTTCCCTGTTACATTTGATTTAGTTCAGTACTATAATTAAGCCCTATCAAATACATACTGTACTAATGAAACTTGATATTCAAACTTTCTCAAAATGCTGATGGTGTAAGTATGTAATTTACAATATTAAATAATACAGACATATCTGGAAATTATGGTACACATACAATTCTACCTGACAGAGACTCAATGGTTGACATCCTTATATGTACTCTAAATACATGTATATATCTCAGAAGTTACACAGCCCCTAAGCCTACTTGTTATTAACATTCAAACTATGAAAGCCCAGCCCTCCAGGAATACAAACTGTATACAGTGTACATACATTTGTACATAGTTGATGATAAAGGGAAATAACTCTTACCTTTTCTTTAGCTCTATGTGCTGCCTCATTCATTGCTGATATCCAGCTACAAATAAAATAAATATATAATTAAATTCTTTGATTAAATCCTCTTTTCACAAGAGATTTTATCAAAAATATATTAGTTTGATAATCCAAATGATAATCTTGGTTGAGACTCATTAGAGGAGATATCAATCCAAATATCCCGCTCAGCTGAAGCCACAGCTATAGTAAATCTCAATATTTACCAAGTTTAAAGAGGTTTTTTTTTTTTACTTTCAAGAATCCAGGAATTTCAATAATTTTGAACTGTTTTGTTTTGTTTTTGTTTGTTTGGTTTGTTTTTTTTTACTCAGGATAACCGTGTTGTATATAGCAATCGTTCAATACCTGACCATGTCTTCTCTATTATCAGCTGTGAAGTAATAGGTGCGTGCTCCAAACTTTTCCGCCTTGAAGCAGTGCTCCCTGCTGGTGTCTGTATGCTTTGACACCAGGTAATTAAGGAGTGGAATGGCTCCAAGAGGATCCTGGTCCTAAAGAGAGGAAAAGTTATAACAAGCATGCTTAAAATGAAATGCAGATTACGACAAAGGAATTTTCATTCCCCACATAAATAAAAAATAACTCGTTGGACATAGTGAAATAGTATGTCCCTGGAACTGTGCTAAAATCTTGTTTCAAAGTATGTAACAATTTTTAAAACAATCTTCACTTTAATGATTTCATAATATTTATCTCCCTTAGTCAAATTGTACATACATTTATATAGAATTTCATCTTCTTTCATATTCCATCAAAATATTTGATAATGTAATTGTAACAAGACCCCTCACTGAAAAGACATAGGTTCAAACCCCTATGGATTTTACAGACCACAAGTTATTATTATAGTAAAAGTACAAAACATTAGTACCTGTTCTCCTCTATAGTAATTTAGTTATGGGTATACCTTAGTCATATTACATATACATTTATATAGTACTACATTTTCTTTTATAATCCACTAATATATCTGATAATCTGTAATAAGATTTTGTAATTCGTGCAATCATATATTTGTGTAATAAGATATTTGTAATTTATGTACATGTAATCAGATATTTGTGTAATATTATAAGATATTTGTAATTTGTGTAATCAGATATTTGTAACTTGTGCAATCATATATTTGTAACTTGTGTAATCAGATATTTGTAATTTGTGTAATAAGATATATGTAATTTGTGTAATCAGATATTTGTAATTTGTGTAATCAGATATTTGTAATTTGTGTAATTAGATATTCGCAATTTGTGTAATCAGATATTTGTAATTTGTGTAATCAGATATTTGTAATTTGTGTAATCAGATATTTGTGTAATAAGATATTTGTAATTTATGTAATCAGATATTTGTAATTTGTGTAATCAGATACTTGTAATTTGTGTAAGATATTGGTAATTTGTACCTGTTCCCCTTTGTAGTAGTAGAGACAGTTGTCATATCTCAGTACAAAGTATCTGCGTCTCCAGTTTTTGACGAAGGTGGAGTTACTTTGTTTGTTCATGTATCCGCTCCTGACTGGCGTCTGCTGATCTCGAATCTGCTGGACATCACTGGAGGCCAGTTCTAACTTGACCATGCTGGGGTCTGGTAGGGAGGAATTTTTCATAAGAGTAATCGTTTTGTGGAATTCTTGATACTTTAGAGGTAAGTTTCAAAAGAAGTTTCATTTGCTGTCATATTTGATAAAAAGCAGTTTGCTATAAATATACATGCATTCATTATTAAATGATTTACTACAGAAAATTGAATCATGTGAATAGGTGGATTACATGTTATTACTAGTAAACATCTTCCAGAGTTACTTTATAATGATCTACAGAACCTGACCTTTTTGCACCAGTTTGATGATCTCCTCGTGACTTGATTCTAGGACATTTACCCCGTTGATGCTGAGCAGCATCTGACCCGCCTTTATACCAGCTCTCTGAGCAGGACTTCCTGTCATGTGATAATGTGTAGGATTTCTGTAGATTCTATACTGTTTGATAGTCTCTGAGTTAACTTTGTACACTATATACTGTTTAATAGTCTCTGAGTTAACTTTGTAGATCCTAGACTGTTTGATAGTCTCTGAGTTAACTTTGTACACTCTATACTGTTTGATAGTCTCTGAGTTAACTTTGTACACTATATATTGTTTGATAGTCTCTGAGCTAACTTTGTAGACTATATACTGTTTGATAGTCTCTGAGTAACTTTGTACACTATATACTGTTTGATAGTCTCTGAGTAACTTTGTAGATTCTATACTGTTTGATAGTCTCTGAGTAACTTTGTAGACTATATACTGTTTGATAGTCTCTGAGCTAACTTTGTAGACTATATACTGTTTGATAGTCACTGCATGAGCTAACTTTGTAGATTCTATACCTTTTGATAGTTATGCCTCTGTACTGTGTACTATGCATCACACAAAGAGTTTTTTACATTTAAATTCTGCATGATAAATACATAACATTTGTTAAATGGTAGTACAGTCAACAAATATGTTATACATTAGACCAAACTGTAGCGGGAGAACTGTAGCTCTCTGAGAAATTATTGGGGAAAATCTGATCTGTCCCAATATTTTCCGAGAGAGCTATAGCTCTACAGTTACCTAACTGCTGCCTGAGGATGTTACTGGTAGTAGGCTGATAGCTAACCTAACTGCTGCCTGAGGATGTTACTGGTAGTAGGCTGATAGCTAACCTAACTGCTGCCTGAGGATGTTACTGGTAGTAGGCTGATAGCTAACCTAACTGCTGCCTGAGGATGTTACTGGTATTAGGCTGATAGCTAACCTAACTGCTGCCTGAGGATGTTACTGGTATTAGGCTGATAGCTAACCTAACTGCTGCCTGAGGATGTTACTGGTATTAGGCTGATAGCTAACCTAACTGCTGCCTGAGGATGTTACTGGTATTAGGCTGATTCAGGCAACAGTTTCATCCTAGGATTTTTCGAGGTTCTTAGTACATAGACTTCCTAAATATGTAAGGTACAATATATAAAAGTAAGTTGTGCAGCATTTGTATCTGAAAATATCTGATATAACTCTTATAAATCCATGTTTGAAAATCCATTAATCATTAACCAACACTGAAACCAAATTGCATTTAACAATATTTCATTTCAAATGTTTTTGCCTTTGATATCTTTACAAATTGTAATTGATGGACATGCTGCTGTTTTGTAAACACAAACATTACGAGTTTATTAATTCTGATAACTGGGAACTCCGACAGAAATGAAAATAGAGTGTGACAAGAAATGTTTAGAAACATATGTCAAGCAAAGCATTCTCAAGATATTGAGCAGACAATATCTTACTATCTCCAGTTTGACCTTGACCTTTCACCTTCTGACCTGTAAATCAATAGGGAGTGATCTACTCTCTAGGGGCAACCACTATATCAATCTAGATATTAAGCAGACAAAACTTGGTCTACAGATTGACTGACCTACCAACCAACAGTTGCAAAACAATATGCCCCTCTTTTTCAAAGGGGGGCATATAATTATTATATCAAATGTAAATTTCATTTTTGAAAATACATGAGGGTATGAACTGTAATGCCTCACGCTGGCGTACTTTTCATGAAGCACTAGCATGCTTTCTGAAGTATACCATTGTGAGATGTTGCAGTTCATACCTTCATGTATTTCTATAAATAAATGATTTCTTAAATGTGCATCAATAGCATTAAAATGTGAGAACATTTATAGAATTATCAAATAAAGGTAGATAACTCTTACCACTGTCAACTTCTGTAATAAATGCAGGATGGCTGTCAAATATATGTAACCCAAAATCTGTATCCTGGTCCTCTTTCACAACCACAACCAATTTCTCATGTTCTGCAACAAATAATCACACATTACACAATAAGACAAACTGGTAGTGCATCAGTGACAACAATCAGCAGGTAAAGGCAAATACATCTCTCACATATTTTTTCAGCATTTTTCATAATTTAATGTCAGAAACTTTTGTTGATTGTTTTTATTTTTTTACAATCCATGTTTTTCATTTAAAAAAACATCATTGTATGACAGTCAACTTTATGGACAAAACTTAATGCTTCTCTAGCAATGGCATATTTTTGAAAAATAATTAGAAAATAAAATAATTAAATAATAAAATAATTAGATAATAAAATGATTAGGTTTGTTCACTGTGTTGCTCTACATTTGTGAAAAACAAAAATGTTGACTTTTTAAATTTCACAAAATCCGTGAAAACTTTTACTTTAATGACCTTGTATCTATAATATTACCTGCATTTATCTGTATTTACATTTCCAATATTTTTGTCTTCAATATCTTTACCATATATATATTTACATTCTACTTTCATTTCTGTTAGAATTTCTAATAGCCATTGATTGAGATAGATGAACTATATACATGGATTGTTCACAACTGCTGCACATTCATGAGGAATTACAATTTATAAAGGTATCAAAGGCAAAATCACTGGTAATGTGAATATAACAAAATAAAGTAAACTTGATTTGCTTTAAATATTTGAAAGTTAAAATATTTTGGCTTTTTGGTTACTTTTGCTTGAACCTAAATCTTGCAAGTTACAAAATTTAATATTGCTGAGCATTATCATTATCATTGTTAATGCTTGTAAAGAGGCAGACAGACAAACATACCATAGAATTTTGCAGACATGCGATGGTACTCCTGCTGACTGTCATGGCGATGCACCATACATTTACGTCGAAGGCGATATTCATGTTTGAATTCACTCTCTGATCTAGTAGTTGTCGTAGAGTCAGATCGTTTGTGCATTTTATCAAATAATTGCTTATCAACGCCTCTAACAAACACTTCATCTGAAATAAACATAAGTAACAACCAATAATACAACATAAGATATTCTGTGTAGAGGATGGCACCACCACTAATACAATAAACATAAGATATTCTGTGTAGAGGATGGCACCACCACTAATACAATAAACATAAGATATTCTGTGTAGAGGATGGCACCACCACTAATACAATAAACATAAGATATTCTGTGTAGAGGATGGCATCACCACTAATACAATAAACATAAGATATTCTGTGTAGAGGATGGTACCACCACTAATACAATAAACATAAGATATTCTGTAGAGGATGGCATCACCACTAATACAATAAACATAAGATATTCTGTGTAGAGGATGGCATCACCACTAATACAATAAACATAAGATATTCTGTAGAGGATGGCATCACCACTAATACAATAAACATAAGATATTCTGTAGAGGATGGCATCACCACTAATACAATAAACATAAGATATTCTGTGTAGAGGATGGCATCACCACTAATACAATAAACATAAGATATTCTGTGTAGAGGATGACATCACCACTAATACAATAAACATAAGATATTCTATGTAGAGGATGGTACCACCACTAATACAATAAACATAAGATATTCTGTGTAGAGGATGGCACCACCACTAATACAATAAACATAAGATATTCTGTAGAGGATGACACCACCACTAATACAATAAACATAAGATATTCTGTGTAGAGGATGGCACCACCACTAATACAATAAACATAAGATATTCTGTGTAGAGGATGGCATCACCACTAATACAATAAACATAAGATATTCTGTAGAGGATGGCATCACCACTAATACAATAAACATAAGATATTCTATGTAGAGGATGGCATCACCACTAATACAATAAACATAAGATATTCTGTAGAGGATGGCATCACCACTAATACAATAAACATAAGATATTCTATGTAGAGGATGGTACCACCACTAATACAATAAACATAAGATATTCTGTGTAGAGGATGGCATCACCACTAATACAATAAACATAAGATATTCTGTGTAGAGGATGGCACCACCACTAATACAATAAACATAAGATATTCTATGTAGAGGATGGTACCACCACTAATACAATAAACATAAGATATTCTGTGTAGAGGATGGCATCACCACTAATACAATAAACATAAGATATTCTGTGTAGAGGATGGCATCACCACTAATACAATAAACATAAGATATTCTATGTAGAGGATGGCATCACCACTAATACAATAAACATAAGATATTCTGTGTAGAGGATGGCATCACCACTAATACAATAAACATAAGATATTCTGTGTAGAGGATGGCATCACCACTAATACAATAAACATAAGATATTCTGTAGAGGATGGCATCACCACTAATACAATAAACATAAGATATTCTGTAGAGGATGGCATCACCACTAATACAATAAACATAAGATATTCTATGTAGAGGATGGTACCACCACTAATACAATAAACATAAGATATTCTGTGTAGAGGATGACATCACCACTATTACAATAAACATAAGATATTCTGTGTAGAGGATGGCATCACCACTAATACAATAAACATAAAATATTCTGTGTAGAGGATGGCATCACCACTAATACAATAAACATAAGATATTCTGTGTAGAGGATGGCATCACCACTAATACAATAAACATAAAATATTCTGTGTAGAGGATGGCATCACCACTAATACAATAAACATAAGATATTCTGTGTAGAGGATGGCATCACCACTAATACAATAAACATAAGATATTCTGTGTAGAGGATGGCACCACCACTAATACAACAATTCTGTTCCTATCATCAAGCCCCAGGATCATGAAAATATCTTAAAACTTAATTATTAAGTCAAAATTTGCACAAAAGTCAATAACAGAATGTTTAGCAATATCACATCACCAAAGTGCCATTAATTACAAATTTTGTCACTTTTACTGTTTTAAGGTAATTTTGTAACTCCCCTCACAGGCTGTCTCACGATATCGGTGCCAACTTGAGTTTTAAATATTACATGTAATTTTTATAGATACACATACTAAATGCAAAAATAAAATAATGTTGTGCTTTAGTAAAAGCATTCTATGATGTTGTGTCCTAACCTATTGATGAAAAATGCAGGGATAGACATTAACTTTTCTTCTTACTTGTCCGAATGAAAAACTTACGTTGTCCGAAATATTTTAGACTCTAATAAGCCAGTAACTCTAATTACAATCTGACGATTTGGTAATACAGAGTTGGACATTACTTTCTAATATTTGATATTCATCAAGCTTAACACAATTATTATAATAATCATATTTCCTATACTGAAATAATCACTTGCCCCATTGGGCAATTGTGTTTTGAGTTTCACTTGTCTGAACTGGGTTTTCACTTGCCCCGGGCAATTGGACAACCGTTAGTGTCGATCCCTGAATTGTATCACACTATAAGATGTATACAAATGCATAATATTTCAGGATCATGTCTCAAAGATTGAAGTGTTTACCACTGAAATACACACACCTGGTAAATAAACAGTACATTTCTATCATTATTTTATAGTTTTTTAAGTCAATCAATGTATTAATTTAAGAAAGAGAAAAATACTTCTTAACTCTCGGATCAGTTGATCAAGTTCAGCTTGAAGTTTTTCATCCATTTGTTATAAAATCCTCATTACACCAGTATTATCCATTAAGGTAGGTCCGGGTCATTCCCGGCATAGGTTTATTGACAAGAGTAAAAGGTAGCTATAGATGTACGTAGTAAATAATTATAGCCTTAAGGAAAGTATTATGTATTTTCATATGCAGTGAAAGTTATTTTTAGGAAAAGTGAATATACATGTATATGGAAATCCTTATGACATGCAAGTAAGGCTGCATGTGCAATTTGAATTGATCGAGGTTTTAATTACTTGTCATTTGTATTTTCATTAAACTTTTCAAACCAATAATTTGTGTATTTAGAGTTTGATGTTTTAAGATATACTGGTTTCGCTTTAGATGATAAGAACGCAAGTCCAAGATGTTTCATTAAATTCACCTTGCTCATTTATCAGGTTTTAAAACAAACAATGACTTAAAGTTCAGCAATCAGAGACACTGTAGAATTCTCAATCCTAACTCCTTAAATCATTAACATTGAAATTGATATATAAATCACATATTTATTCTATTCTATTCTATTTCAAACCTGAATCGAACATAAATCCTTCTTGCATCTATATCTAGATGTACCTCAGAACCTATGGTACACACAACCCTTCCCTGACCATTTATAATATTCTTCCACAAAAGTTTGAAGATATCCTTCAGACAAACTAACACACAATGGTGATAAAAAATATAATCCTCTGATGTATATTTTGAACAGTTTCTACCAATGTAATTGTCCACATCATTATATCTGTTGCTTGAACTTTTCCACAGATTATTCCGTGAACATATCAGAGTTCTCGAAACATGACCGTTACAAGGCATTATACAAGTGTTATAGAACATCACATCAAAATATTTTTGGTATCAATCGTCTATAGTTATGCTACCTGTTTCAGTTTCTTCTGATTCTTCAGCGATGCTGGAGGACTGAAAAGGGCTGGGTGTTTTTCCATTGGGCATGCACAACCAAACGGACTTCCGAAAACTCTCATTATAAATACCTGAAAAATTTAAATACATAAAATGAGGACTTAATTTTCATCCTACTTCTTCAGCACCTGTAAATACTTAATGAATTAGAAGTATTACCGATTCCTCCCTCCCTGCTCTGCACCCCCCCCCCCTCCTGGAATTTACCATGCTAGCCACCCTCCATACATTCAGTAAATCTAGCAAACATTTCCCAGTGCAAGACTGAAAGCAAAACAAACTATTACCTAGTTGCAGAACTGAAGCTAATGGTGTGCTACGATTCTGCAGTTAACCATTGCCATGATAAAAATCAACCTCTCTTTTTTTATAGGAATCTAGCATTAAAAGGGAGGTAACTGTCACTCCTCACTGCTATTACATGCAGCACACTGAATCACACACGTAAATATCAGATGTTATGAAGCATGGGATGAACCATCTTCACAGAATCACCTTGACTTGTGAAGATGGGGATGGACTTGTTCAGATCACAGGGGCTCGTCACGAATTGACCCTCTCGACTATGTAAATATAGAATAGATGATGTCAAATTCTAATAAGACAAATATTTCGTGACGAGCCCCTGTGTTCAGATTTAAAGTGAATATTGAAAAAATTAGAATATGTCGGTTAATTGTAATGACAGATTTTCATATTACATTAAGTGCTAGGGGTTAAAACCACCAATACCATACCTCCATGTGTAAAATCTGAAATTTGCATTTTTTTTTAAAAAAGAGACATTTATACGGCTCTTTTTGCACAAAAATCATAAAATGACAATTTTCCCAGAGCTTTCTCAAATTTTGTAGCACAATTGACTATATGAGCTTTGTGAAAATAACACTTAACTATAGTTGACTATATGAGCTTTGTGAAAATAACACTTATACAGTTAAAAATTCTTGTTTTACTGCAAAAATCAATACTTTTTGATGGCCTTTATACAAAAAACATTGAGTCTCCTCCTTTTGGTCTTCAGATGCATGTGTATAGACGGTAAACAGTGCAGCATGTCGTCCAGTGATAGAAAGTGTAGTGGATATATCCAGAATTTTGACAGATTTTGTCAGAAAAGATCGAGATAAAATTAGAATGAGATAAAACTCAGATGTGAACCCAAATTTATGTTGGGACCAGTGAGTATAAACATTGGAAAACCAAAAGTCAGGACAAACACATACAGGACTCAGTAGTGGACCCAGGATTTCCGAAGGGAGGTGATGTGAAAGTCAAGTATTAGTCAAAGTACTCACAATTTGTGGTGAAAAAACGGAGGGGGGGGGGGGGGGGGGGTCCTGTCCCCTCTAAATCTGCCATTGAGACTAGCATAGACAGTCTGCTTGAAAAGTCAGTGCTATTTTTATCTGAACACATGTTAGTTTATAGACACTGGTCAATAGGAACATGGAAGGGTTTCTGTTAAAATAATGATTTATGATTACTTAATTAAAAAGCAGGGAATAATTTCATACTTGAAAGGTGAGTGTGGACCCCCAAAAAGGTATTATTTATATAACTTAATTTTACACAACATCTTTGCAGTCATTCAAAATTATGTGATGTAAATATGCAATTAAGGATGTATGCTACACCAGAGAAATTGATAGGGATGAAAAGTGGAGGATATGTACAATATTTTGAAATTGAAAACTTTCAAATTTACTTTATTTAGTCAAAAAATGCAGTTTTAGTAGAAAGCAATCTCAGAAAAATTTAAAACCCCTGCTGGACTCAAACCTGCGATCTACAGTTCAGCAGTCGACGTGCTATTATAAACCTAAGATCTGTGCTATTCAGCTAGGCAAGAATTTTTTAAAATGAGTATACTAATATTGCTGATATTTATATTTTTATTCATGTTTTAAAAGGAAGTCAGCCATTATGACAATGTAGAGTACATCCTTAAAAGTCTGAGTCAGCATGAAGAAACCTTTGAATACGCCAGTTTCAAGATAAGAGCTCTTCTGTGTAGGAGGTGCATTTAGTGGAACTTTGAACACAGTGGACCTTCAGTCAGAGAGGAAGCAATCTAATTAAAATCAGACTTCTTAGATCCACGCCATGTAGCGATTGTGAATGTACAATGTACCTAGGATCTGATTTTAATTAGATTGGAGAGGAAGACAACAAAATGTTACTATTAAAAACGGAAATACAAAATATAATCAAAA
>NC_079169.1:15925992-15938492 GCF_947568905.1 Ostrea edulis
TATTGTGGCCCCATCCTAGCCCCAGGGGTCATGAGTTTAACAATTAAACTTGAATCTGCACTATGTCAGGGAGCTTTCATGTAAATCTCAGCTCTTCTGGCTCAGTGGTTCTTGAGAAGAAGATTTTTTCTATACATTTGTATGTAAAACTCTGATCCTCAATTGTTGCCCCCTCCTACCCCCGGGGGTCTATGATTTTAATGAACTTGAATCCGCACTATGTCAAGAAGCTTTCATGTAAATTTCAGCTCTTCTTGAGAAGAAGATTTTTAAATTACCCCAACCTATTTTTGTGATTATCTCCCATTTGAAGGGGACATGACCCTTCATTTGAACAAACTTGAAAGCCCTTCACTCAAGGATGCTTTTGGCCAAGTTTGGTTATAATTAGCCCAGTGGTTCTGGAGAAGAAGTCGAAAAGGTAAAAAGTTTATAGACAGACACGACATGTGATTGACAACAAGCGATCAAAAAAGCTTTCAACTCAGGTGAGCTAAAAATATTTCCTGTTTCGTATATCTAAGCTAAATTCTAATAGCAACAGTATAAAACAAGATTGTTAATAAAACTTAAATACCCCCAAAAGTGTCTATACTGATGAAAGACTGCATTACATAATATAATATACAATATACATGTATGTAAGGCCAATTAAAATTAATTGATAGATTATCATCCTTGCCCGCCCTGATTTTTTTTATTTTTGCAAAAATTACGATTTCAAACAGACTTGCTTCCCAGTGACATGAGTGAATGTACATCTTCTACCAAGGATTCTTTGAATGTTTACTTGATTAACACTTTGTGTGATGCTTTTTGTCATTATTTTTTTTCTTTGGGAAATAAGAATTAAGAAATAAAATCCTTCCACCCGCCCAATATTTGTTGTGAGCCCCGGATGATAATCAACTAATTAAGTTGAATTGGCCTAACATTAACACAATATGACCAATTTGGACCGTCCTAAGAGTCAAAACCACTCTGGAACCAAAACCTTTATCCTCGATCTGGGATCATGAAATTTACGAATTTTGGTAAAGGATTATTTACTCCTTCTAAATGTCTATTTAGTTTCAATTATTATATCAATCAATGTTTAACATATACATTATATATACCAAGTTTTGCCCCACCCTGGGGTCAGAATCCCTACCCCTGGGATCATGAAATTTACAATTTTGGAGCAGCCTTCCTTCTCTACAACACTATTCATTTAGTTTTTCTTACAGATCTTAAAATGCAAACAGGGCTTGAAGCTAGCTTTTTGTGTCACCAGTCCAGTCGGACTGATGGGGTATAATTTCAACCAGTCCACAGAAAAATTTACCAGTCCAACAGAGTGTTCCAGAAATAATTAAACATATTTTGTTAATGTTATTAAAATGAAATTTAACTCAATATGCCTCAGACAATATTGTAACACTTAATGTGGGATTTATATTTACAAATCAGATTCGTCTGATATCTACATATCGAAGCATGCCAAATGTGTGTATAAAATTTCATAAGTATAATTTCCAAAATGATGCTTTAGAAAATTAACCAGTACCATCAGACTAACTAAAACAAATGTCAGTCAGTCCGCCAGACTTTTAACCAGTCACAGACTGATGGGCATATGTTAATTTCGAGCCCTGTTTAAATATCATTTAATGTGATCTCTGATCAATTTTTCTCTAGGTTTAAGAATGACAAGTACCTAAACCATTTAACACTGCTAGCTGACATCCTACTTATGATAATATTACGATATATAGGAAACTGCAAAAAGAAGTGATGGACTTCTAAATATATAACATTGCAAATGACCTTCCTGCTTCCTCTATAAATTATATATACATTTAAAATCTATGTTACTTTGTACTCGTTAAGTCGTTAGCATTATATTGCTCAAAAATCACTGCTCGATTTTATGTAATCACTGCTGCAATGTATAAACATGAGGAAAAATAAATATGTCAGAGAGGGTGAAAAACAAAAGCAACCTCCAATCATGAATTTTTTATCATGAATTATGTAAAATTTCTCTATATTCAATTATTTTCTTTCATATGAAAAGGAGAAGATAACGAATGGTGATAAATCTCATAACTTAATCTATAAGGAATACAAAATAGAGAGTTTTTAGCAAACACTGACCCCTATATGATACACACCAGAGGTGGGATAAGGTACCTAGGATGAGTAAGCATCCCCTGTTGACCAGTCACACCTGCAGTGAGCCCTACATCTTGATCAGGTAATTAGAGTAATCCATAGTCAAATTAGTGTGCCAAGAACAGCCTAACAATTAGGGGGAGATCAAAAGATAAATGTCCCGAGATAAAAATCTAAATTCAAATAGTTAGACCAATTCAACTTAATTAGTAGATTATCATCAAGGGTCAGCAAAAAGTATGGTGATAGACTAATTCCAGGTTAAGAACCCGAGAAATTAAGAAAACCATGCATATAGATCTATTTTCTTCACGTTGCTATACCATTCTCTACCCAGAGTTCCGTGCGCTCCTCGCACTACACGTGATTCTTGTGTAACGCGCCCTCTGGTGAGAGAATGGTTGCTATACCAGAAATGTAAACAACAAATGTTAATACCGGAGTCGGACATGAAAATATTCCGGAAATTGCAAGTTTCGCAAAATAAAAAAATTCGGGGCGGGGCAATTTTTGAGGGGTGGACGGGGATGATAATCTATCAATTAAGTTAAATTGGCCTTAGGGGGAGGGGGGATAAAATCTTCCGTAAGTTTCTGTCATCTGACATCGATTACACTAATCAGTGGAAAAACTAGGATAATAAGCAATAGGTATACAGAGAGAGTGTTAATTATAGTCATTTGTTTATACTTTTTAATCGATTAGTTTCAACATTCATCATATTTAATTTTAAAGGGGGGTAGTGGGGGGGTCTTGGAGAAAACTATGTGAACATACGTTTTTGTCAAACATTGAACCTTGATCTCGCCCCTTAGTATGAAAAACGTTGAGACAGCATTTGACCCAATGACGGGTTGTGCAATAATGTTTCAGCCATTTTTTTCTATTCAAACAAAAGAAATTCTAATATCCAAATTACAACAAAAGATAGCATGATATATGAAGTTTAATTTGTCAGTGGTGATTTATTAGTACTGCAAAGTCATTTTAGTCATTTTGGTATACAACTTTGGCAACTTTGATGCCCCTTTAAAGATTATATGTCAGGACCAGTAGTAACTGTCTGTCTGTCCATCTGTTGAATTGAGAGAGAAAATACAACATATTCAATTTTTCTACTAAAAGATATCAATCTCTAATTAAAATTAGCTATTTTAAATCCACTACTGCTTCTCTTGAGATTCAAAACAGTTAAAGAAATTAGAACGCAGTTGTATACATATAGCTCTCAATAACTGATAGAGTCCATGTAGAGTGATTTCTGGATGGAAGACTTGATATCAATTACAATACAGTAACATCCTCACAGGAATTCACAGGTTCATGTCAGACAATCAGAAGCAATGGTGGCCATATTTAAAGCACTGACTGACAGAAAATGATGGTGACTGGGATATTGCTGCATTGCACATAATTTCTGTGGCATATTAATGAAGATTTTCTGATAAATGACAATTCTTTAAAATGGTTATACATATGAAGAGTGCCTATAATCTATAGTGGCAATCAAAACATGTTATTTCTCTGTAGATCTGTCAACATGCAACTTAATTATGTCAACATGCAACTTATCTATATGTTAAAAAGTTGCCTGTCCACATAAATAAGTTGCATTTCAACATGATTAAGTTGTATTTGAAAATAGTCTTAGAGAAGTTGCATTTTATCATAATCAAGATGCATGTTGACATATCTATGCTGCATGTTGACATATCTATACTGCATATTGACATATCTATGCTGCATGTTGACAAAAAGAGTCTGGTTCGTTGTTACTCTCATCTAAGATCTCATATGAGAGTAAGCAAATCGACACTTAGCTAGCAAAGATGGTTGACAAAATACTTGTTACAATTATGAATTACGGACACTTGATACAAAAAAAAAGGGATGCTTCATGGGTTGATACATTTTTTTTGGCTTAGTTTGTTGTTATAAGTACAAATATAAAATTCCTTAAAAAAATAAGGGACTTGTAAATTTTCTATGATGTTCAAAAGTTGAAATTTATTACCCTTCCCTTATATATATATAACTCTATATAAATTTTCCATCACTGTTTCGGACTTTAAGAAATCATGGGAATAAATTACATTCCATAAGGTAAACTGTAATCATTTCACTTATACAAACTAAAGTTTTCATTTTCATCATATCTTAAAAATGTGAGTTTGTAGCGAGAGTCATTCAGGAAATGTTTACTTATCTGTTTGACTACCGCTAAGTTTTAGTACAAACACTTGTATCATCATTAATGAAATCGTGGCTTAGGACGGCTTCCGTGTACTTGACACTGTCGCATAACAATCCTAAAAAGTAAATGGGGTCTACTGTGCATTAAGCTGTGTAGTTAAACTGATAAAAATAAGCCACTCCCTATTATTAAAAGAAAATTGTGACACCTACTTAATTTATCTTAATTTATCTTCTATCTTTTAGACCTTTTAAAACTGACTTTCTTGTTGATGGATGTCCTTTCTACTTACACTTTTTCAAGATAAAATGTTGTGTTAATACAAGGAAATAAATACCTTTGAACCTAAATTACCATTATATGAAGAATTTGTTTAAGATGACTGGAGAATGAAGTTTTTCTATTCAATACAAAAATCTAAAATTTTAAAAATACATGTGTCTGGAAGGAGGATTTTTATCTCCATATTTCAACTCTCAGGAATTTCTGAGTCAAAAACTGAGTACCTTCCCATAGAAGCTTAGCAGCAGAACTGAAAAATATACCAATTAGGGCATTCCAGTTTTTTTCCAGGCAGTTTTCAGCAGAGTCAGTCACTTTGATTTAACTGAGAGCTCCGAGTCTAATTAATTAAGAGCTCTGAGTCTAATTAATTGAGAGTTCTGAGTCTATTATCATTTAATTAAGAGCTCTGAGTCTAATAATTTAATTAAGAGTTCGGGAGTCTAATCATCTAAGTAAGAGCTCCGAGTCTAATCATTTAATTAATAGCTCCAAGTCTAATCATTTAATATAGAGCCCCGAGTCTAATCATTTGATTAAGAGCTCTGAGTTTAATCATTTAACTGAGAGCTCCTAGTCTAATTATTTAATTAAGAGCTCCAATTCTAATTAATTAAGAGCTCTGAGTCTAATTAATTGAGAGCTCCAAGTCTAATTAATTGAAAGCTCCAAGTCTAATAATGTAATTAAGAGCTCCTAGTGTAATCATTTAATTAAGAGCTCCTAGTGTAATCATTTAATTAAGAGCTCCTAGTGTAATCATTTAATTAAGAACTCCTAGTGTAATCATTTAATTAAGAGCTCCTAGTCTAATCATTAATTAAGAGCTCCGAGTCTAATCATTTAATTAAGAGCTCCGAGTCTAATCATTTAATATAGAGCCCCGAGTCTAATCATTTAATTAAGAGCTCTGATTTTAATTATCTAACTGAGAGCTCCTAGTCTAATTATTTAATTAAGAGCTCCGATTCTAATTAATTAAGAGCTCCGAGTCTAATTAATTGAGAGCTCCAAGTCTAATAATTTAATTAAGAGCTCCAAGTTTAATAATTTAATTAAGAGCTCCTAGTCTAATCATTTAATTAGGAGCTCCTAGTCTAATCATTTAATTAAGAGCTCCTAGTGCAATCATTTAATTAAGAGCTCCTAGTGCAATCATTTAATTAAGAGCTCCTAGTGTAATCATTTAATTAAGAGCTACTAGTATAATCATTTAATTAAGAGCTCCAAGTCTAATCATTTAATTAAGAGGTCCTAGTCTAATTAATTGATAGAGACCCCCGAGTCTAATCATTTGATAGAGAGCTCCGAGTCTAATCATTTAATTAAGAGCTCCTAGTGTTATCATTTAAATTAATTAAGAGCTCCTAGTGTAATCATTTAATTAAGAGCTCCAAGTCTAATTATTCAATTAAGAACTCCTAGTTTAATTAATTGATAGAGACCCCTGAGTCTAATCATTTGATAGAGAGCTCCGAGTCTAATCATTTAATTAAGAGCTCAGAGTCTAATTAATTAAGAGCTCTGAGTCTAATCATTTGATAGAGAGCCCCGAGTCTAATCATTTAATTAAGAGCTTTTAGTCTAATCATTTAATTAAGAGCTCAGAGTCTAATCTTTTGATAGAGAGCACCGAGTCTAATAATTTAATTAAGAGCTCTGAGTCTAATCTTTTGATAGAGAGCCCCGAGTCTAATTAATTGATTAAGAGCTCAGAGTCTAATCATTTGATAGAGAGCCCCGAGTCTAATCATTTAATTAAGAGCTCTTAGTCTAATCATTTAATTAAGAGCTCAGAGTCCAATCTTTTGATAGAGAGCCCCGAGTCTAATCATTTAATTAAGAGCTCAGAATCTAATCTTTTGACAGAGAGCCCCGAGTCTAATCATTGAATGGCAAGTAGTTGGACATGTATCATTTTCTTACATAAACAGCCAATATAGATATTTCTCTGCAATGTTTGTTAATTCTGATACCTGTGTCATCATCGGAGGAATCTTCAGAATTGTCCATAGAATTATTGGAAACGTTCCGCCGGTGACTAAGACTGCCCTTGTTCTGTGTGATTGTCGGGACATCTGAATTGTTTACATCATCTGTTGAACTGCCATTAATGCTGTCATGATTTTCTGTTGTGCCGCTCACTTTTGGGGTATGGTTTTCCTGAGGCTTACTGACTACGGACAGCTTTTTGAAAAGTCTGTCCTCGGCCCCTGTCAGTGGTATGCCACTCTCACGATGCTCTGGAGGTCTACCATCTTCCAAATCCTTTAAGAAATTGAAGGCATCACTCACAGCCTGATAACTTCCCCTTCCTGGGCTGGCTCCTTCCTTTTTTACACAATGGGATGTTGAAGATGAATTGCTTTGTGAATCAGAATACTTGCTTACTGAAATTTGAGTTCCACAGTTTTCCACTTTTGAGTTTTTCTCTTTTCTCATCACAACCTTTTCATCATCAGAGTTGTCTACCTTGCAGATGCAATGGTTCAAATGACCACAATTACAGCTAGAATTTACTTTAGCACTTGTTCTTTCATTAATTGTTTCATCTTTTAAAGTTGCTTTTCCACTCTGATTTGAGTCTCGACTTGAGATCATTTTAGATGCATTATCCTTATATTTAACACAAGAGACAGGAAATTGGAAATCACTTTGTTCATCAGAGCCATTTCCTGAAGCATTCCTATAGTCGATATTCCGATTTTCTGGATCTTTGGTTTTGCTTGAATGTCTGTCTAAGTTGTCTGTATTCTCTACATAGGTAACAATGGTGAACTCCCCCTTTTCACCATTGACCTGACCATTGGGGCTGCCATTGTGGATGGCTTCCGGTTTGCTTTCTTCAAATGTTAAGCCAACCTGGTATTCTTTAAGAAAGCTGAATGCCTCGCTTATGCGTGATGCAGATGAGCCTCCAGTTGTTTGTGTCATGGCTGAGAGTCCTTAATACATCTCACGTGACAGTAAAACTGAAAGAAAATAACAAATATTTAAAGAAAAATCTTTTTTCAAATTTAGGTTTTATTTCTTTTAGATTGCACTATTAACACAATTAAATTCACCTCTAAATTTTCACTTACAGAATTACCATGCACTTTTACAGCTGAGTTTAAGAGTATTTTCACTATAATAGATATAGTTGAGTTTCACATGAGATATGTAAGTACCATCAATATGTTGAATAATTTCACAATATTAGCTATAGAAAAGTTCTGAGCTGTATTGCAGCACTATCACATTACATCTTCCATTATAAGCTGATCTGCTTTTGTATTCTTATGAAGCAGAATTTATTTGTAAGCTTCTACATGAGAAGAAAAAATCTCTTGCTGTGGCCTTGAATTTGACATCTAGATATATCAACATTTTATCTACTAACAACAATAATGTTTATAATATTCATAAGTTGATTCATTATACCTCAGTAAACTTGAAATAAAAGACACCACAGTCTTCCACATCTGCTTCATATTTAGATATTTTAATGAACATTGATGTCATCAGCAGACGAACAAAAAACATTTCATGAAAACGGGATGACTTCGGTTTCTCGATGATCCATCATCAACTTCCCATGTTTATGTAGCAATATTCCATTCTCACTTGCATATGGTATTTATGTCTCTCAACTGATTAAATATACACTATAGAACATGCTCTGCATATGATAAATTTTAAAATCAAATTAGGCTACTGACAAATAAGTTGATGTAACGGTTACAAGTGTTTCAACAGTTTTGTTTAAGGTCAGCATTTCATAAATGCTATCCAATGTGTTACATACCAAATGTTTGGGTGTTTTATTTTAACATACTGATTTTGATGTAATGGATTACTCTATGGCTACATGTCACTCCCGAGTTTTACAACAATATTACTATATCCAGTGGCGGATCCAGGAATTTCATAACGGGGGGGGGGGGGGGGGGGGGGGGGGGCAGTAGAAGGCTGGGGTTGCCTTGAAGCTTTGCACTGATGGGGGTGCCGGGGGCGAAGCCTCCGGCAGCTAACGAAATTGTGCCAATAAGAGAGTGGGTTCTTTTTCATTTAGATAATGAACATATAACGTCTACATACGTATATTTTGCTCTTTTGTTGGCGTTTGTAATTTTTATTGGTAATGAAAAAAAATTCAAATGGGGGTGGGGGGGTGGGGTGGGGGACACGCGCCAGCGCTGGATCCACCTTTGATATCACTGAGTTTTACAGCATTACTACTATATAATAAAGTTTTACTACTTCATGGTGAGCATAATTCTAATTAAATTATGTACTATCCCGGGATTAATATTCATTGCCTGCAAATCCAGTGTAAGACCCCCGACTATCTTTTTATACCCTAATCAGTTAAACAATAATTCCAAACATCAAATCTTGGAAATTTTGTATGCATGGAAAAGTTTTTTTTGATTTATAGTTCACCATCAATTAACAAAAAATATTCTCAGTTTAATATTGTATGAAACATGCAATATGTATCACTGTTGTTTTCCCAGTTAGTCACTTGGAATTGAAAGGACATGGGAATTGCTGGGAAGCTTTGTATCCCTATATCAGCCAAGTTTCTGTATATTGAAGTTAATGTAGGGTTAAGTGGGAGAAAGGGGTGAACCCCCGGTCCATCACAACCCGTTATCACTGACTTGACTAAGCCTATATTAATATAGACGTTAGTTTGGAGGTTAGTAAATAGTGTGTTAAACTCTTGTACATATAATTATAGCCTATTGCTTTCTATTCATGAATTATCAGGATAAATAGATCACGTAGTCAGCTGGGTAGTTTCTGTTTATAAGGCACTTGAATCTTTCGTCATATTTTCACTATTCGTAAACGTTCTGACGTAAAAACAGCCACAATATGCCTATATATAGACCGAGGTCAACATAACAATTATTATTATTTCAACGTAATGATAGTAATTCCGTGAATATTGGGACATATTATGACTCGCTTTTTGTACGATTTTAACGACTTAAACAAGTCTATTTATATTGAAATTCTGTCTTACCTCCTTCCATTCCTCTGTTGTTTACGCTTCAATACATATGATCCGACTTCCTGGTCTATTTCAAGTATCTGAAGTGGTTTAAATGAAGTCGGTCTTTTCAAGCATTCCAAAACAGCGAACCGCTTTCATTATTGGAAATCAATGCTCTCGCGCGACATGTACACACCATCACCGTGATTTTACCGTCAGGGAAACAGGCTGCCAAAGAGATCGGGATGGAACACGATTTTCCCCCTCATGATGCAAATTCTTCTAATGCCAGCGTTTTATTAATATAATATTCCACCTAGAGGTAGTTAGGGGCACATGTAAGCTCATAGAAAAATTTCAATAAATTTTATTATTCAATGTGGTGCATAGATGAGTCAACTTTCCCTCAATATTTCATTGAAAGCCATTGGCAATCTAGAAAATGTTTGCATGGTGTTTTTACATTAAAAAATATGATTAATGAGATCTCAATAGTGCGAAAGCTGACTCATATTTGAAAAAAAAAAAATCTAACTCGTTATAACAAGATAGTTTCTCGTTATAACAAGTTAGTTTCTCGTTATATAACTAGTTACATGTAGTATCTCGTTATACGAAGAGTCGAATTATCTCATTAGAGATATAACGAGTTTGTATCTCGTTATATAACGAGTTAATCATCCCGTAATTAACCCGTTATAACGAGATACTAACTCGTTATTATAACGACTTAGATTTTATTTTTACTTTTTCAAGACTGATTCCAGTCGGCTTTCATAATATATTGATGAGTAAGTAATCAAACTCAGCTATCTTATAAAACTTTATCATGTTCTAAATAAACGGGATGTACAGTTATATGATAAAGGGCGAATCCAGAATTTGCAGTTTGATCTGGACCGGGGGCGCAGATACTGAGGCGTGAAGGAGTAGTTAGGGGGGGGGGGGGGGCGGCTTATACCCCCTCCCGCAGGTGGAGTCCGAGGGAGTGTCTTTCTCTAAATGGTACATTCTGAGAGCATTTTGTATGATTCTAAAGAAAGTTCGAGTATGTATATGGGTCATTATATAAAAAAAAAAAAAGGTGAATGTCATGAAGCGTCACTTTTTCAAAAATTAAATATTTACAACCGCGATGAATTTATCATATCCAGAATTCAGCATATCATGTTATCAGTTTGCTAAAATACGCCAACAGTACACCAAATAGATTTTCATTAAAATATGATTTTTCAACCATCTGAAAGGAAAATTGTCTTTGGTGTAACACAGAAGAAATATTTGTAATTTTCATTAATATTTATTGTTCATGAATTTATTTTCTTGAAAAGTAAAATTTTCATATGTTTTTCGTAATTTCAAATATAAAACAGAAATTCAATAGTGCTTATTTTTCTTATATTTCAACGTGAAGTGTGTAAATGAGAAATTTGCACCTGTCTTATGACCTTATATTGCACACAGAAAAAAAACATTCCCAATTTTTTCATCAATGTTTTTGGGAAACTTGTGTATGTCACATAATAAACAAACCTAACATGAAAAAAATTGAAATTCCTGAATATCTTTTAAAAAACTCAATAAAAATGGGATGTTACACAAGGGACAAATTTGTCTGTCCAAAGACAGAAATGTTACACGCAGGACAACTTTCATCGAAAGAAAGAAATGTATGATTTTAAAAAAGAAACAAGTGTATATTTTGACAGTTATAACTTATGTATGCATACACTGAACAGTAGTCATTATCAAACTGCATAATTTTGCCCCAAAGTTCAGCCAATATGCACAATTCAATTTCCATATGTTTCACCAAAGACAATTACGTTACACCATAGACTTTATCCTGCCATGAGAATCTAAATTTTAAGGTTTTCATTCATTTGGACAATTTGAAAGCATCTCAATGCATTGAAAATGGCAAAATGAACATTATTGCATAAGCATTACACAAGTAACAGGCATTCTCTGTAGGTGCTGGCGTAAAATCCATGTTTGTTATACAAAAGACGCATAGTGTTTTACCATGGACACTGTTCTATTTATGAGGTATAATTTAGCATTTCATTGGACACTAGTTGAAAACATTATTACATTATCTTTCCTGTACCCGTGAAAGTAATTGAAGTGCGTAATTATTTATCTTGTAAATATATTTTCAAATGCCAATTAAATTGATTTGGAGGAGATAATGAAATATTGTTTTACTGCAGATTAATTCACAAGAAAGTCACAAGTAACTTTTAATATGTTTAATACAAACTGAAATGATGTTTATCATTGATTATGAACTGAATTTAAGAACAATAACAAACTCAAACTTGTAAATCTTATTTAAAGATACCAAAGCATGTATTGGTCACTGAAAGCGGTTCAAGATCATTTTCCAAATGTTTGGATCCACATAGAATTTTCTGCCTATTTTCAATGGCTCAGGGATAACCGCGATTACATCATCCATGTCGTACAAACTCTCGTCAATTACACATCTGGGCCAATAGAAGTGGCATTTGTCCAGTTTGCCAATACGATGCATGCACCTCACGCGGACATCTTGTTCATCTATATTAACAATGAAACCTGGATATGGCTTGCCATTGTACTGAATGATCACATACTTGTTTAAAACATCTTCTCTACTTGATTTATATCGGGATCATTTGAAAAGTTGACATTTGTTTCTTTGCTTGTTTGCTCATTTCCTTTGGTGTCGTCATCTTTCATCATTTCATCTGATACGTCTTCATTGGTCTCTACGTCTTTCATCATTTCATCTGATACGTCTTCATTGGTCTCTACATATTTCATCATTTCATCTGATACGTCTTCATTGGTCTCTACGTCTTTCATCATTTCATCTGATACGTCTTCATTGGTCTCTAC
>NC_079169.1:15943492-16005992 GCF_947568905.1 Ostrea edulis
CAGCTTTCCCCTAAAATAAACTATATGAAAATGTTTTCCTTGGTATAACAAATATGGTCCATGGTGTAACATTTTTTCTTGTTACACCAATGACTGTTACACCAAGGACGGATATGTGAATTAACCTTTCCCTGCTAAACAATAACTTCTCCCTCTAAATAAAAAAGCATGTCATCTGCTACAGAGACTCATTGAAATATTCTGTTCTTATTTCAGAGTTATCAAAACTTTCCTTTTCCTCATAATTCCTGTTAACCCATGGACAATATAAAATGTTACACATTAACTTGTACTTACCCTAACATCACAAAATTCAGCAACTTCAATTTTTAGAAACTTTGTCGTCTGCCATCATTTACTACTGCATGATGGGAAAAGGGAGGCGTCATTTACCATTCAAAATACTAAGAAAGAGAACTCTAACACCACAACTTTTTGTTTCGTTACCCCAAGGACATTAAAACAGATACAGGCTTACTTATCACTGAATAATACTGATCATAAAAAAAAAATTGTTTTGTTTCTGAAAGTAATTTTAATTACTATTCAACCCTTTGACCACATAATTATTTTAAAAATATTGTTTTTTACTAATGCAGTTTAAAGCCAAGTATTCTACTTGGTAACAGCCATATATATTGTTGTTAACCTGGTCCGTCCGTCCGTCTGTCACATTTTCTTCTTCCCCAAACTCCTGTTTTATTTTAAGTAGTACTTAACCAAATACATGTATTGTAATCTTTTTGAAAATTATAGGTGGTGTCCTGTAGATGTGTATTGAGGTTTCGGAATTTTCAATTTTACCCTGGGGTCAGCACCCCCCCCCACCCCCCCCCACCCCCGATGTTTTCTCTTTTTAAAAAAAAAATAGGTTCATGCATCTAACGCAGTAACCCAATCATCTTTTGATTGGTGGTGTCCATTAGCTATGCAGTAAGGTTTCGGAATTTCCATTTTCACCCCCACGGGGGGGGGGGGGGGTAGATCCCAGATCTTCTCTTGTATATTACTCAGTAGCCAAATCATCTTTTGATTGGTGGTGTCCTTTAGCTATGCAGTAAGGTTTCGGAATTTTCATTTTCACCCCCACGGAGGGGGGGGGGGGGGGGGGGTAGATCCCAGATCTTCTCTTATATATTACTCAGTTGCCAAATCATCTTTGGGAAGATGATTGGTGGTACCCTGTAGACGTGCAATAAGAACTGCGAACGATATTATTGTTTTGCCGCCTACCGATATAACGGATGGTGTTCTGACTTCTGAACACAGTCCGCCTACCAATATAACGGGTGGTGTTCAGAACACAGTCCGCCTACCAATATAACGGGTGGTGTTCTGAACACGGTCCGCCTACCAATATAACAGGTGGTGTTCAGAACACGGTCCGCCTACCAATATAACAGGTGGTGTTCAGAACACGGTCCGCCTACCAATATAACGGGTGGTGTTCAGAACACGGCCCGCCTACCAATATAACGGGTGGTGTTCAGAACACAGTCCGCCTACCAATATAACGGGTGGTGTTCTGAACACGGTCCGCCTACCAATATAACGGGTGGTGTTCTGAACACGGTCCGCCTACCAATATAACAGGTGGTGTTCAGAACACGGTCCGCCTACCAATATAACAGGTGGTGTTCAGAACACGGTCCGCCTACCAATATAACAGGTGGTGTTCAGAACACGGTCCGCCTACCAATATAACGGGTGGTGTTCAGAACACGGCCCGCCTACCAATATAACGGGTGGTGTTCAGAACACGGTCCGCCTACCAATATAACAGGTGGTGTTCAGAACACGGTCCGACTACCAATCAGGACACGGTCAATGTGTTAAAAGTTATCGTTTTTAAATGATTATTACGTCAATATAGATATCTATTTGTATATGGGTTTTTATAAAAGTTGATTTAATTGACAAAGCAAATAGAGATAACTCTATAATTTGAGTTAAAATCAATAGAAAACGGAAAATATTTTAAAAACATCTCCCCCTCCCCAATATGTTTACAGATCAAACCACAGCGAAAATGTGCACTATGTGATCAATTGCAAATGAGGTTAACGTGTGAGAAATGAAGATTAACCTTTTTTAACTCAATAATATAAAGTAATTAGATAAATTAAATGGTTGTTTATTGATATCAATAAACATTCTAAAATATATGACTTTTAGAGCCCGCTTTCAAGGAACGTATTTTTCTACTCCCTAATCAAAAGAAGTTGAAATTAAGAGTAATTAATTAATCAACACTGGTATTAAAGATAATAATCAATTACTGATAGATTATACTTTGCATCAAAATAATATCATAAGCAAAATTGCAAAACTTTTTAAAGTATACGAGTTGAAAATATAGTCGGGAATCCAGAATTAGCGTGCGTACTTCTTTTCATTTTCATCATGGAGGCCAAAAACAACGTTTTTTCGACCAAGGAAAAATCAACCAAGTCCTCGTACCTTTTATGCAGTAGCCAAATAATTTTTTGGAAGACATTAATTTGATGAAGTCCTATAGATGTTGCCGTGGCCAAACATCATTTGGATACAACCATTCCTACGCAGGATACACATAATTCGTGTTTTTAACGCAGAGTACAACAAACCTCTACGGGAATTTACTATGGAGAGTTAAGACGTCCGTGAGGAGGGGTTAGAAAGTTTTTCTTCATACAGATAATTCATAAAAATTATATAGCCTATCTGGTGACGCACCGAATTCTGGTTTGAATGATATATAATATTCAGTCAGATCCACAGTTAGAAAATCTCTTGTTAATTGGTTTCCGTCGTCCGTTTGCAAGTGGTAGTGGATCAGACCGAATGCTAGCTGCAGAACTGTAGTTAATATATTGGGACAGATCAGAGAGCTACAGATCCACCCTTTGTAAAAACCTTCGATCTACGGCGCACAAAAATAAGAGCATGGTTTGGACGCAGGCGTAGTAGGAAAATATGTTAGGATTTTTTTTTTATATTTAATCTATGAGACGACAATGCAAGAATATAGCGATATAAGGCCTGAACCTTGCGCATGTTTTTTGTGCGCCTTAAGTTGAAGGTTTTTACAAGGGGTGGATCTGTAACTCTCTGATCCGTCCCATTATGTTTTCAGAGAGTTATAGTTCTGCAACTAACCGAATGCTATCTGTCATTCAAACTAGAATCCATTGCGTCACCTGATAGGCTATATAATTCTTATGAATTATCTGTATAAAGAAAAATACGGGCCACTTTCTATAACCCCTCCTCACGGACATCTACACTCTCCATAGTAAATTCCCGTAAGGGTTGGTTGTACTCTGTAACACAATGGTTACGAAACATTGATAATGAAAAAGTTGGTGTTGTCTTATTTGTAGATTTAAGTGAAGCTTTTGGTAACTCAAAATCATTATTACTTCACAAACTACTGTCTCTTGGATTATGTGAAAACTCATACAACTGTTTTAAATCGTTTTGACAGATAGATCACAATGTGTAATTAAGGTGGAATGGGCAGACAAATTAGATATTACAATAGGAGTACCTCAAGGATCAATACTTGGTCCTTTGGTTTTTTATTCTTTATGTAAATGACTATCCAGATGGCTTATAATACTCTACAGCCTATATGTATGCGGACGATACAACCCGAGATATCTCGGATAAAAGTATAGATGCAAGGTGAAAATAACGAACAGTGATCAATCTCATAACTCCTATAAGCAATACAAAATAGATAGTTGGGCAAACACGGACCCCTGGACACACCAGAGGTGGGATCAGGTGCCTAGAAGGAATAAGCATCCCCTGTTGACCGGTCACACCCACCGTGAGCCCTATATCCTGATCAGGTAAACGGAGTTATCCGCAGTCAAAATCAGTGTGCCAAGAACGGCTTAACAATCGGTATGAAACACATCAGACAGTATTTGACCCAATGAGAGGTTGTACTGACGAAGTAGATCGTTATAACGACCATAGAATTTGCGAAATGCTGACTTCAATCGAGACTGTTGAAATCCCTGCACCATCAACTTGTTTGTCAGTAGCTTACTTCGATTTTAAAACTGACTATACGCAGAACAAGCTCTTGCATATCGAATCAGTTGAGATATATAAACACCATATGTAGGTGATAATGGAATATTGCTACATAAATATGGGAAGTTGACGATGGAGAAACTGATATCATCCCGTTTGTCATACAGTTGAGTTGTCAATTTGCCGTTAATGTCTACTTTCAATAAAATATCTAAGTATAAAGCAGAAGTGGACGACTCTGTGGTGTACTTTATTTCGAGCTCACAGGGATATATCAAATCGACATATGAATGAAAGCTATCATTGTTAATAGACAAAACGTCATCGATATATCTAAAAGTCGAATTGAAGGCCACGGCAAGAGATTTTTCTTCTCACGTAGAAGTTTTTGAATAAATTCTGCTTCATATGAATATAAAAACAGGTCAGCTAACAAAAGAACACAGAAAACAAATCACACAGTGATCTTAAAAATACTTTGGAATGGATGGATAAAATCAAACTTACTATCAACCTCAAGAAAACATGGTGCATGATAATTGATACAGAGCAAAGATTAAGAAATTGTAGAAAATTTTCGATAAAAGTGGACAATATCGTTATTCAAAATGTATCATGTGCAAATCTACTTGGCGTTATATTGACAGATGGTACAGGGGTTTCAACAGTCTCGTTCAAAGTCAGCATTTCGCAATTCTATGGTCGTTATAACAATCTAGTTTGCCAATACAACCTATCATTGGGTCAAATGCTGTCTGGCGTGTTTCATATCGATTGTTAGGCCGTTCTTGGCACACTGATTTTGACTACGGATAACTCCCCTTACTTGATCAAGATATATGGCTCACGGTGGGTGTGACCGGTCGACAGGGGATGCTTACTCCTCTTAGGAACCTGATCCTATACTAAACGATAAAAGAAAACAATTATTTCTTCCACTCCCGGAGAAATAAATGACAAAATCCTTTGATTTCTTGAATTACTTTATTGGGAGAACTTATTTTTTTTTCCAAAAACCCCTTAAAATTTGGGTAATTTTATTAATTTCACCTATTAAAATGATAGAAAATAGTACAAATGACTTAATAGGAGAAATATTTCAAGCCCCATAAAATCTGTAAATTCCAGGAGGGCTTCGCTTTACTCCCACTGCCTCATAAAGTGGCGCCCCCCGTAACCACAATTCCTGGATCTGCCCCTGGTTTAACCCTCGATTATTTAATTTCCAGTATGTTTACGAAATTAGCAGTATATATACCAGATCAAGTCAGAGTAATTCATTATATATCCAGAGGGTAAAGACACAATAATTCAGAAGATCTTTTACAATTTACAATTATGGAATAATATGCCAGAATGTTTTAAATATTACTAAACATTGCAAAATTTTAAATCCGCAAATCATAGAATTTTTTCACCCAGGAATTAAAATGATAAGGTTTGTTTTAGTTTTCAGCTTTATGTATGCAGATAGCGTATGTTGGTAACCTATCTTGATATACAGCGTATACTAATTATGTCTCCTCCTTCCAAAAGGGGAATTGTTTAACCTGTGGTGTGAATTCTGCCGCTTCTCATACAAAGTTTGTCCGGACCATAACTTTTTTTGTCTTTTGACATTATCAATAGGCTTTTAATATTTGGTATGTAGGTATACCATGATCTAAGACAATGTGTCGCCTACCCTTTTTGTTGATCTATAACCGTAGCCTCTTATGTAAAGGTCAAATAATAGAGTTTTGGGGGGCATTTGTTTTTGTCCGGACCATACTTTTTTGTCTTTTGACATAGGCCTTTGATATTTGGTATGTGGGTATACGAGGACCATTCAAAATATAATGCAACTGGTTAAATAAAATAACACGCAGCTTGTTCATCAAATGATTTATTTCATCAATCCTTCAAACTATTCCCCACTTACTTTTACACGCGTCTCAAATCTTTTTATCCAAGACCGGAAGGCGTCAGCATACTCATTCTGTGGGATGCCCAAATCACACTGATGGACAGCACTTCCAAGGGCCGATCCAGAGTCTCAGGGTCTTCCAGTTAGCATTTTCCTTAGCTTAGGAAAGGGGAAAAGTCGCATGGACTCAGGTCCGGTAAATATGGCGGGTGTTGTAACTCTACAACTTTTTCTCTCCTCAGAAACATCTCTGTGTTTGTGTGCGGCAGCGTTGTCATGCAACAGACAAATTCCACGAAGACATGTCTTTGGGCGTCATTTACAGGAAGCTTGTTTCACTCTGTTCAATACCCTGTTCTTATAAAACAAACCATAAACAGTCCTTCCTTTAGGTGTAGGAAAGTCAATGCACCTCTAGAATCAAATAAAACACTGTTGAAAACCTTTTTGGAACTCTGACATCTCCTTGCTATTATTGGCCTTCCTCTGTCTCTTTGAAGCCACATTCTATTATCCACCTTTCTTTGAGGCTCAAAATAATAAATCCAGGTATCATTACCTGTTATGATACTAGATAGATTTCTTTTGTCATAGTTCTTAAACGATTTAAGGAGTTCTTTCGTCATTTTAACTCTTGTTTTCTTTTGTTCTTCAGCTAGCAAATGTAGTAGCTAGCTATTTCAAACAGAAAAAATTGGCTACTGTGGTGCAAGTATATCAAGCAATGGAATTTCTGATGTAAACAAAAATACAGAATATTTTATGATATCAATAAATGAATTTCTGATATCAAATATTCGATTTTCTGAAATCTGATATCAAGATATTATTTGATAGAAAACTATGATATTTTATGATATCATAAACACATATTCGTATTTCAGAAAAGGATTTCTTGATATCAATAGATTTTCTGATATCAGAATATGAATTAAATGTATCTTTATATCAACCAATGTTTATATCTCTATATATTATTGATATCAAAAATTATATTATTTCATGTCAAAATTGATTGATCAGAAAATGATTTTAGAAATTAACACGACCCTCATAAAGAAACATACTATTTGATATAAAAAAATTATAAAAATTAAATTAAATGAATATAAACAAAGATCGTTTCAGATTATGTTAATATTTTTTAATTTTTAAGAAATGCAGTTTGCGTCAAGCCTTTCCAAATATGAAATGAAAAACTATCGTTAGATCTCATCCTTTATTTCACAGAAATCACATTTTTATGACTTTGTTTAAAATCATTCGTCAGCTTTCCTGTGGTGATGATTTCCTCAAATTTGCTTGTCCTGGAAAAAAAAACCTTTTATGAATGCATGTTATTCACAATAAATCTTATGGCATCCTCTATGTATCTTATCACAGTGTCCTGAGGGGGGGGGGGGTGAAAAGAAAACGTCTAAATAATGTATGATTGGAGAAAGCCAACGAACAGAACATTAGCATATATTTAGTCTTCTAAACACATCAGAAAGATTGTTTAAAAAATCTCTGTGATGATGTAATTTGCGTCTTCAGTACAGGTGGCATTTCACTTTATATACTAGAGTGCTATTTTGAATCTTGATCTTACGATGAAGAAGATGCCTGAATCCTGATCTTACAATGAAGAAGATGTCTGCATCTTGATCTTACAATGAAGAAGATGTCTGAATCTTGATCTTACAATGAAGAAGACGACTGAATCTTGATCTTACAATGAAGAAGACGACTGAATCTTGATCTTACAGTGAAGAAGATGTTTACAATGAAGAAGATGTCTGAATCTTGATCTTACAATGAAGAAGATGTTTACAATGAAGAAGATGTCTGAATCTTGATCTTACAATGGAGAAGATGTCTGAATCTTGATCTTACAATGAAGATGTCTGAATCTTGATCTTACAATAAAGAAGACGACTGAATCTTGATCTTACAATGAAGATGTCTGAATCTTGATCTTACAATGAAGAAGACGACTGAATCTTGATCTTACAATGAAGAAGACGACTGAATCTTGATCTTACAATGAAGAAGACGACTGAATCTTGATCTTACAATGAAGAAGATGACTGAATCTTGATCTTACAATGAAGAAGACGACTGAATCTTGATCTTACAATGAAGAAGATGTTAACAATGAAGACGATGTCTGAATTTTGATCTTACAATGAAGAAGATGTTTACAATGAAGAAGATGTCTGAATCTTGATCTTACAATGGAGAAGATGTCTGAATCTTGATCTTACCTTATTTTCGAAGACCACATGGTCTTGCAAGCGATTGCATGGCGAGGGAGAGTTGTTTGTACTGCGTGTTATTGTCACATGAGGAGGGTAGGGACTGTAGACAGGACTTCCCTCTTCTGGTGATTCTGTCAATGATTAGCGTACAACTTCAGTATCATTAATTCGACACGACGCGAGTGAAGATCGTTTGCATATTTACAAATGTAAGTGCTTTATTAGGTCAGTGAAATCTCGAGCTTGTTTGCTGTTAACAATTCGACTTATAAATAATCTGAATCTTTATAGGGAAAATATCGATAAAGCTGACACAAGAACACCACTGTTCACAAAACCAATCAAGGATCCAGAGAATGGAAATCCAGGTCGCTGACAGTAGGAGTGGATAGGTCGTGCAGAGTAAATTCGGGATTACAATCCTTCATTTGCCGTTATTTGTAGCGAGTGCAACAATCACGCCCCTCATTTGATCAGTACAGACAGGAGATTACTCCAGTTTTTGCATTTTTGAAATATTCATGTTCATAGAAATGCATATATCTGGTGATCGGAACCTTACTATTCTAAATCAAATAGAAACTGCAGTTCAGTACAATTATTATAGTTTGTATGGGGAGTGAATTTTGGGGAAAGGGTTTCCTAAAGAAGAAAAAACCATGCTGATCGAAACAGGTCATTCGCTCTTGCGCGTTTACTGTTTAAGGCGAAGATGGGGTTCGAATGCGCAAAAGCGACGAAGTGAACATGCAAAATTTAAAAAATAAAAGTTGGGTGCTGCGAAAACGGAAAACAACAGAAGACAATTAACAAATACAAGTCACCCTTACCCGCATATTGTGGGCATTAGTTTCAGAAATTCGGCTTGATTTCTCCCCGCTACAGCCGCTTGTAATTCTTGTTGAAGTGGTGCCATTTCTGCCATTATTCCAAGGCAAGGCATCATGACCATAATGCTGCAAGCTGATAAAAAAAAAAAATACGATGGCGCGTTACTGTTGAGGTATGCACATGCACATGAGTAAAATAATTCGTGACTAGCAGGGAGAGGAAAAAATACTTTCGAAAAGTGGACTCTCAGAAAGACACCAAGAACATTGCTTTTGCAACTCACGAAAATTTCATTTGTTGAAAATAAGATTTCATGAAATACCATCTTATAGTACGGTGATATACAGACCTTGCGAGACGGCTCTCTCTGTAAAGGCAAACAGCAATAAGCTGACAATGATTCCTCTTCCAAACATTTTCAATGAAGTTTTGTCGTGGGTAAATTGAAATATGTCTACGGACTCTGTAGGACACCTTTATTTATATATACACGTATAGCAATGAAATGTCATCCACACAATCACCACATTAATGCATAATTTGTAGGAAAATGTCAAATAAATTTTCAGTGATTATAATAATGAAATTTACAAACTAAATTTGACCTCTTTTGGGTGTACATGCATGTTTGTGGTGTAGAGACGGAGAAGTCTGTACCTCGTTACCAAAAGCAACAAATCTAATCTCTAAATGACATGCGAAAGCCCTGTACAAAATATATCTTCATATAGTTTAAAATGGCTTTTTCTCGTGTCTTTTGATCAGTGATATTGATTTTAAAGTGTCGTGTTTGAACTATATCATTTTTAAAGATGATGATAGACACCAGCATAGCGTACTATGAATCAATCAAGTTTGGCTTATCAGTTATGAAATACAATGCAATACATTTGTATTGTTATTGCAACATGTTGGTTCAGAATGACATTAGATCTATAGAGCAGGTAATTATTTACATGAGTGGTCAACAGTGATCACGAGTCAACTTATAATGATGCAGAAGACATCCCTAAGAACGACTGAATTTACATTCGATCAATGGATACTATATATTTGGGTCCGAGTCACAGAAAATATTGCGCTGATTAAGTCTGATGTATGATTAGCAGGTACGACGTTATTACGTACGTTTGGATTACCGATATGTGTTACGTGAAAGTAATCAGATTGAAGGTTAGCTGCAGAGCTGTGGCTCTCTGGGAAAATATCAGGACATACCAGAGAGCTACAGATCCACCCCTTATAAAACCTCCGATTTACGGTGCAGAAAAAATGCTCTCGGTTGAGGCCTGATATTGTACGAACGTTGTATTCTTACATCGCCATCTCGAAAATTCAACAAACGAAATCGTCTGAAGTTGTGAATTTTCTGGTCGCATGGGCTTTAATAAAGTTTGATCACAGAAACACATACGCCTATGAGATCTTCAGATATGATAAAAGGATGTTGTGACCTACAAAATACTATCAAAGTCAAGTAACTCCAGTCACCTTCACCTCTTCCTTGAACAACAATTGACAGTCATATTCTACGCTTCATTTTAATGTCTCTCGTAGGCATGGATTTAATGGGGGGTGGGGGGGTGGGGGTGGGTGGGGGGGGGGGGGCAGTATCACTCAGAAAAGGAGTCAGTGCTTCGTCTGGGAGATTATCGTGATATTTTGTGACCTTTACTTTTTTTCTCAGCGTGTGGTTGACACTCGCTGTATAGAAATATAACTAAATGGAATTTTTGTAAAATAAAAAAAAGGGGGGGGGGATCTACGTCCAGTGGTTGAACGCCTAAATATTATCATGTAATATTACACACTTTTGTAAAGTATTGGGGAAAAGTTTCAGCTATTGAAGTAATACCGCCGGTGTAGAGGCAAATTTTGACTCCCATAGAATAATGACCGGGGGTCATTTTTCGACGTCGAAAAATGACCCTCTAGCCGTAGAAAAATTGGATAATTTTGTAGAAAGAAGACCCAGGGGTCATTATTTTGCGTGTCATACCTGAAAAATAATGACCCCCGAAGAAAAATGCCCCCCTCCCTTTCTTAGCAGATTGATTGATTTTAAAGGAGTTGATACGGGTTTTCAGGTCATTATTTACCCAGAGTTATCGTTCCTGCTGCTCCTCTTATCAAATTTATTCCATGTGTACATATTTTTTCACGGTTAATAAAATAAAAGTAAGAACTAGTTCATTAAATTAGAGGAAAACCCACTGTAGGTTCCATGACCAATTACAACTGGGAAAAAACCTGCATATTTCAGGGACGGATCCAGGGAATTTTCAAAAAGGGGTTCTACCATAAATTTGAGTTTTCAAAAGGGGAGTTCCATTAAAAATCTCAAAATGTGTTATTTTTACCTCATTAAGCAACATTTTGAAACGATAGGCAGAGGTACAACCTATAAAATCTCCACACCTCCCTCTGAATCTAAATGTACCAATGTATTTATGCTATCTATTTACATGTATAGATCTTGTGTAATCAAACACACACATAAAAAGAGCTGCGTCTAAATACAATACTTCTTGTGTCACAGAGAGGCGTGAAATCTTCTTAAAACTGATGAATTGACATACATTTTTTTGTAACTGAAGTCAATAGCTTATTTCATTTACGCATCATTATCGTTTATCAAGAATTTTGAAAAATGAGTAAGTGTTGATAGAGGTATTAGTGAGTATGCGAACGGTAACTTTGGGTAGACTATAGCATTTCACTGGATAATTTATGCCTATCAGGGGTGTAGGACAAGGGGACGGGGGCACGTGCCACCTCACTTTTGGAAGATGACTTTTTAAACACAAAATTAACATAGATTGATCAGATGAGAATACACCACGGTTAAAAAAATACTCAATCCTAATATGTAGGTTCTCAGCATTCAAAGCATTATTTCTTGCATGTACATAACCTATTCTCTCCGTATTTCATTTTTTTTTTTTTTGGCCGAGTTTCGTTTTAAACCGTCATAAAATTGTTAGTTGCAAGAAAAATGTTCTCACGGTGAAAATAGTTATATCTCATTTATATTAGAAGGGGATCCCCCCATTGCAATGTTCAAAAGTGCAGTATGTCGTACACAGTACAGGGGAGTAGGGGAAGGTAGTAGCTACTTTGTGTATATCAAATCAATTACGCACTCTGTTTGCATGTTATGGTCCTTAGTGTAGAATAAACTAATGCATGTTTACAAATGTAACTATAGAACCCCCTTCCAAGCCTGAACCCATATTCCCTTAATGGCAAGACGATTGCATGTATGATGTATCTCGATATAACTATGCATGTATTTACTCGTAATAATGAATATAACTCGTTGTGACTAGACACTTATTAGGTACGAGTCACTATTTTGTTAAAACAAGTAAATTCTTATTTTTGAAACAAAATTACATTTCCTAATATGTTTTAATCTGGTTACGTTTCATATGAATGATAGATTTACTCATAATATGACAATGTTGGAATGCCTCCCTTAGGCATTACCAGAGAAATAATCCTTAATAAAATTTACAAGGGGGTCATTATTCTACGGGGGTCATGTTTCTAAACGTGAAATGGACTGATTTTTTTAAAAAAAAGACATTTTTTCTACGGGCAAAAGGGGTCATTATTCTACGTCGAATAATGACCGGGAGTCACTTTTCGACGTTGAAAAATGACCCTCGGTCGTTATTCTACGGGAGTCAAAATTTGCCTCTACACCGGCTTTCATCTAGATACGTTCGACTGTGCATGTGTATGGAGCTGAGGGTCTGGGATCACACGGGTTCGAAAGTCTGCACTTGAACTATGCTGACGTATACGGCAGTTAGTCCTCAAAATTGGCAATGCCATACGTGATTTCCCAATTCATTATCTGAATTGTGCCTAATCTGCTATTATACACCATTCCAACATCATGATAATGTATAAATCACTTAATTAATTGAATTATGGGACGGAATGTTCATTGCAGTTCTTCGTATGGTTCCTATATTGTGTCGATTTATGTGTGGAACAAAATGGGGAGAAAGACACAATATCTGGTGAAAACATCATGTACTGTGTGTCATTAATTTTTTAGCTCACCTGTGATGAAAGCTCAAGTAAGCTTTTCTGATCACCTGTTGTCCGTCGTCTGTAAACTTTCTACATTTTCGACTTCTTCTCCAGAACCACTGGACAAAATTCAACCAAACTTGGCGAAATGCATCTTTAGGTGAAGGGCTTTCAATTTTTATCAAATGAAAGGCCATGTCCTCTTCAAAGAGGAGATAATCACAAAAATGCAAGAATAGGGTGGAGTCATTTAAAAATCCACTTCTTAAGAACCACTGGACCAGAAGAGCTGAAATTTACAAAAACAAAAAGCTTCCAGACATAGTGCAGATTTAAGTGTTACAGCCATGACTCCCGCGGGTAGGTTGGGGCCACAATAGGGATCAAAGTTTTACATGCGAATATATAGCTAAAATCGTTGAAAAATCTTCATCTCAAGAACTACTGAGCCAAGAAAGATCAAATTGACTTGAAAGCATCCTGTCATAGTGCAGATTCACGTTTGTTGAAATGATGACCCCCGAAGATAGGATGGGGCCACAATAAGGGATCAACTTTTTACATACAAATATATAGGAAAATTTTTAAAAATCTTCTCAAGAACCACTCGGCCAGGAAAGTACAAATTTACATGAAAGCTTCCTGACATAGTACTGATTCAGGTTTGTTGAAATCATGGCGCCCGGGGGTAGAATGGAGCCACAATAGGGGATCAAAGTTTCACAAATAAATGTATAGGGAAAATAATTAAAAATCGTCTTCCCAAGAACCACTGAGCCAGAAAAGTGTACGTTTACATGAAAGCTTCCTGACATTGTACAGATTCAAGAGTACCGCAAACGGTACAATATACGCTCGTCGGACAGTGAAATTCAACCTGGAAGCATATTGTGTACTCTGAATTGATACAACACACATTCTGAATAGAAAAGCCTTAAAGTGGGTTATGGTGCACCAATCCATCTGACATGTGAACTGATTATGTATTTCTCCGAGAGGGAGGTTGTGACTAAATTTCAGAGCAATATATGTGACCATAACAAAAAAATCAGGAAAACTGATTGACTTACTTTTACCCATAAAGGACTATCTATAGGTCATAGTGCGCCAATCTAGCTGAAATGCTAACTGCACTTGTCTTCCTCCGAGCGGAAGCCTTTGATTAAATATCAGGGCAATATCTATATCTATAATGAAAAAAGCCGAGAAAACTGTTTGACCTATTTTTAGCTCAATAGTAGGTCAAGGATGGACCAATCCAGCTGAAATGCAAACTGAATTTGTAATTCTCCAAGAGGAAGTCTGTGACTAAATTTCAGGACAATATATGTATCTATAATGAAAAAAGCCCGGAAAACTGTTTGACCTACTTTTAGTCTTAATGTAGATCACGAACGGACGGACCAATCCAGTTGAAATGAAAAAGGAACTTGTATTCTCCTGAAAGAAAGCTTATGTGTAAATTTCAAGACAATATCTGTATTTGTAACGAAAAAAATCTGGAAAACTGTTTGACCTACTTATAGCCCTAAAGTAGGTCAAAGATGGACCATTCCAACAGAAATGCAAACTCACTCTTACAATTTTTGAAGAAAAAATTGTGACCAAATTTCAAAGTTCTACATGCATCCGTTACTGAAAAAAGTCCGGAAATCATGACCCCGGACGGACGGACAGACAGACGCACGGACAGCGCCATAACATAACATAATATCATGGCCCCCGGTGGAGGGTTGGATCACAATAGGAGATCAAAGTTTTACATACAAATATATAGAGAAAATCTTTAAAAATCTTAAGAACCATTAGGCCAGAGAAGTTGATATTTACATGAAAGCTTCCTGACACAGTGCAGATTCAAGTTTATGAGTTAGGTCCACAAAAGGGATCAAAGTTTTACATGTGAATATACATATATAGGGGAAATCTTCAATCTGGACCAAGGTGACTCAGGTGAGCGATGTGGCCCAGACCCCTGGGCACACCAGAGGTGGTATCAGGTCCTAGGAGGAGTAAGCATCCCCTGTTGACCGGTCACAACCGCCGTGAACCTTATATCTTGATCAGGTAAACGGAGTTATCCGTAGTCAAAATCAGTGTGCCAAGAACTGTATAACAATCGGTATAAAACACGTTAGACAGCATTTGACCCCAAAGATAGGTTGTTTTGGCAAATTAGATCGTTATAACGACCATATAATTTGCGAAATGCTGACTTTAAACAAGACTGTTTAAACCCCTGCAGCATGAAGTTGATTGTCAGTAGCCTGTCTCGATTTAAACACTGACCATTCTCAGAATAAGAATTAGTTGAGAGATATACACACCATATGTAGGTGATAATGGAATATTGCTACATAAATATGGGAAGTTGACGATGGAGAAGCTGAAATCATCCCGTTGGTCATAAAGTCGAGTTGTTAGTTTGCCGTTAATATCTACTTCCAATAAAATATCTAAGTATGAAGCAGAAGTGGACGACTCTGTGGTGTACTTTATTTCAAGTTCACAGGGATATATCGAATCAACTTATGAATGAAAATTATTATTGTTAAGAGATAAAACGTCGTTGTCTCGTTGATATATCTAAATGTCGAATTGAAGGCCACAGCAAGAGATTCTGTCTTCTCTCACGTAGAGGTTTTTGAATAAATTCTGCTTCATAGGAATATAAAAACAGGTCAGCTAACAAAAGAGCACAATTCGTGCCCATGGGAATTCCAACAGACTGTTGGAAGACCTGATCACCAACGACCACAAAGATATTTTAAATGAGGAACTCCAGCGTATTTTTATTTCAACTGCAGAGTACTTGTGCATGGAGTTAGAGTGGTGTTTAACAAAGTAATTTTTTGAATGACTGATCACTAGATAGGAATATTTCCGTTTTCCATTTTTATCGAAGAATCAACTGTCTATGATGTCAAATAGTCTACTCTTTAATTCATCGTGAGGAATGGTCGTGTGAAGTGTTGAAAAGTCATACGTTTTGATGTTGTTGATTTGAGAAAAGTTTTGCGATTTAAAGTTTACTAAAAGTTCGTCAAAATTTTTTAAAATCCACACTTGATTTACACCACTTCTGGCATATGTAGTTTCTCCTTTACAGCTGTTAATATTTTCGTGAGGAGCAAAGATAGGAGCTTGGTAGAGCACTTACTGGATCCAGCAATGTATCTTTGTAAGGGTTATTATGTAGTTTAGGAATCCAGTATAGGTACGGTAACTCATATTCATCCGACCTATTGACTGGAATATTAACTGTGTCTAAAACTGAAGCATGATTTGGAGAATTTCATCTTTCGAAAGGACAGTTGAAGTATAAGTACGATTACCAAAAGTGGAATTAATGCCAAGTTCGTTTAAAATACAGTTGTAATAATGAACCTTACAAACACAGATAATGTTGTTACAAGCTTTGTCAGCTGGAACCAAAACATATTCCTCATGTAACCTATCTAATTCTTTTATCACTTCTGGTTATCCAAACAGAAGGATAGATGGTAGATACTTTTGTTTTAATATGATATTGACCGTACCTATACTGGATTCCTAAACTACATAAAAACCCTTACAAACAAAGATACATTGCTGGATCCAGTAAGTGCTCTACCAAGCCCCTATCTTTGCTCCTCACGAAAATGTTAACAGCTGTGAAGGAGAAACTTCAAACTTACTGTGCGACTACATATGCCAGAAGTGGTGTTAATTAAATATGGATTCTAAAAAATTCTAAAGAACTTTTAGTAAACTTGAAATCGCAGAATTTTTCCCAAATCAATAACATTAAAACCTATGACTTTTCAACACTATACACGACCATTCCTCACGATAAATTAAAGACTAGACTTTTTGACATCATAGACAGTTGCTTCGTCAACAAAAACGGAAAACGGAAATATTCATATCTAGTGATCAGTCATTCAAAAACTTACTTTGTTAAACACCACTCTGATTCCACGCACAAGTACTCTGAAGTTGAAATAAAAAATATGCTAGAGTTCCTCATTGACAATATTTTCGTGGTCTTTGGTGATCAGGTCTTCCAACAGTCTGTTGGAATTCCCATGGGCACGAATTGTGCTCCTTTGTTAGTTGACCTGTTTCTATATTCATATGAAGCAGAATTTATTCAAAAACTACTACGTGAGAAGAAAAAACCTCTAGCTGTGGCCTTCAATTCGACATTTAGATATATCGATGACATTTTGTCTATTAACAATAATAGCTTTCATTCATATGTCGATTTGATATATCCCTGTGAGCTCGAAATAAAGTACACCACAGAGTCGTCCACTTCTGCTTCATACTTAGATATTTTATTGAAAGTAGACATTAACGGCAAACTGACAACTCAACTGTATGACCAACGGGATGATTTCAGCTTCTCCATCGTCAACTTCCTATATTTATGTAGCAATATTCCATTATCACCTGCATGTGGTGTTTATATATCTCAACTGATTCGATATGCAAGAGCTTGTTCAGCGTATAGTCAGTTTTTAAATCGAGGTAAGCTACTGGCAAACAAGTTGATGGTAAAGGGGTTTCAACAGTCTCGACTGAAGTCAGCATTTCGCAAGTTCTATGGTGTTATAACGATCTAGTTCGTCAGTACAACCTCGCATTGGGTCAAATGCTGTCTGACGTGTTTCATACCGATTGTTAAGCCGTTCTTGGCACACTGATTTTGACTGCGGATAACTCCGTTTACCTGATTAGGATATAGGGCTCACGGCGGGTGTGACCGGTCAACAGGGGATGCTTACTCCTCCTTGGCACCTGATCCCACCTCTGGTGTGTCCAGGGGTCCGTGTTTGCCCAATTATCTATAAACCCTATGGAGAGCGGAATGGATCGAAAACTCTTGGCTAGCGAAGATGTACTACCGGGGGCCATGATTTGAACAAAGTTGAATCTAATCCATGTCAGGAACCTCTCGTGTAAACTTCAACTTTTCTGGCTCAGTAGTTTTTAAGGAGATTTTAAAATGACCCCCAATTATTTTTGCCTTTTTAGACAAATTTATGCAAATTTTTATTTTATGCGAAAATATTGATATATATTCGATAACCTTGTTATAAATATGCAAAAATCATGATGTATATTCAATAAATCTTCATTTATTTTCGACAAATTTTAATTTATATTCGATAAATCTTGATGCACATGTATATTCAATAAACTTGATGTACCGGTACATATATATACAATAATATAAAAAAAAACCACCAAATAAATAAGAAGATTAATCGAATAAATCAAGATTTGATAGATATAAAACAAGATTTAACGAATACGAATAAAGATTATTGAACATTAATTAAGAATTTCGCAATCGGAAAAAAGATTATAGAATATAATTATATCAAGATTTTTGCATGTAAATCAAGATAAGCATAATATTACAACGCTACACACCATAGCTTTAGTCACATACTTCATAAAAACCATTTTAGACTAAGTAATGGAATATCGTTTGGAGAAAGAAGACTAGAAACCTATTTTTGATTGTTGTGTATAAAGGGCTCTGTGGCTATTATAAAGAGACCGGCTTAAAACCTTGATCAGTTCACTAATTTCTTACAAAGAAGTTAGCAAGCTTTAATAAATCCAAACAAAGGAGAAAAACTATCGATTTCTATCTCTGCAATGAATGTGTCTTATCACATGCACAGAAGCAAAGTTTATTATTTTAGGAAGTCTGTAGTTAGTCGGCAAATTATTCACTGGAAGCGTTTATATTTTTCAGATATTTGAGAGTTCCGAATTATGATTGAGAGCGTCTACATTAACAAAATCAATACTGATATTGACCTAAATGGACAGGTGAGATGCAGCCTCCATTCTTTGGAGAAGCTGAATTCTTTCTGTAGAGATTGTCAACAGGTTCTGTGTACAACATGCTTAGTTTCAGGGCATAAACACCATGATTGGTGCGAACTGAAGGATGCGGGCAACATAGCACATAAACAGCTCCTTGAAGTTTTACACGAAGTGGGATCAAAATGGCTTGCGTGTCTGAAAGTTCGCGAGGAACAAACAAGCACCCTATTGGAGGAAATCGAAGAGGAGAATAGGTCAGTTTTTGGTGAAATTGATAAGCAGTGTGACAAAATAATTCACTTTGTTAATGTGATTCGTGAAAAATTAAAATTAGATGTAACCAGTCGTTTAGATGCAATCCATGGACTTCAAGATCAACTGCAATCTAAGAAGACGAATCTTGAAAGTATGTTCAGAAAGTCTTTGAAAGTCGTCCAAAGAAACAAGGTATCGGAAGTCATACAAACCAACTTACTCCTCCGGAAAGCTGTGGACGAATTACACTCGTATGAATTCACTTTTCCGAGGTATTATATAGAATTCAAAGGAGGGACCATAGATTTCGAATGCCTCATGGACATGATTGGATACAACAACAAAACTGTATCATCATCAAATAAAGAACGCGTCGTCTACGATCTACAGTCAACAGAGTCCAAATGGACCCTGCAAAATAAATTTACACTCCGATTAGACAAAATTGAAGCAATATGTCCCATCGGAAACAAAGCGTGGATCTATAACAGTCGCGCAAAAGCTGGGGGACTCATGAAAACCAATGGTGAAGTTTTGGGAATGCACAATTTGAACTTTGTTTTCTTCGATGTGGCAAAGACAGATAATGACGAACTGATCATGTCGGATCCTCGTAACTCCATGGTGAAGAAAATTAGTCATGATGGTCATATTGATTGCGTTTTGAATACCTCCCCACTGTATCCAACCGGAATATGTATATCCCCACTAAATTCTGATCTATTTGTTTGTCTTATGTCTTTGACAGATACCGGAAGTCAGGGTGAAAGGGATACCGGAAATCAGAGCGAAAGAAAGATTATAAGAATTAACGTTGAAGGCAACCTTACGCAAACGATAGAAAACGATGATGTCACTGGTGATAGACTATTTCAATATCTTAGACTTGTTCGGGAGAATTTCAACGGTGACATTGTAGTTGCAAATAAGATAACAAGCATGCTCCACAATATCATTGTGGTGAACTCAATGGGAAAACTCAAATTCAGATATGAAGGATCAGAGGTATTGAATCAAAACGTCTTTCCATCCGACATTCGTTGTGACGATTTATGCAGGATTATGGTGTCTGATTTTAATAACCATGTGATAATATTCCTTCACCCCGACACTGGTGACCTGCTACAAATTCTCATGAGTTTGGATGACGGTATTCGATCACCAGCTCGATTAGGGCTACAGGGAAATGAATTATGGATTGGGTATGGTGGAAACAAAGTAATGATAGTGACCTTGAAGTCGAAATACAAAGATGTAAAGGAGAAAGCTGTTAAACGAGAGTCAAAAACCTGCACAGTTATGTAGCCGCATCAATAAATCTACATCAAAAACCTGCACAGTTATGTGACTGCATCACTAAATCTACATCAAAAACCTGCACAGTTATGTGACTGCATCACTAAATCTACATCAAAAACCTGCACAGTTATGTGACTGCATCACTAAATCTACATCAAAAACCTGCACAGTTATGTAGCCGCATCACTAAATCTACATCAAAAACCTGCACAGTTATGTGACTGCATCACTAAATCTACATCAAAAACCTGCATAGTTATGTGACTGCATCACGAAATCTACATAAAAAACCTGCACAGTTATGTGACCACATAACTAAATCTACATCAAAAACCTGCACAGTTATGTAACCACATCACTAAATGTACATCAAAAACCTGCACAGTTATGTGACTGCATCACTAAATCTACATCAAAAACCTGCACAGTTATGTGACTGCATCACTAAATGTACATCAAAAACCTGCACAGTTATGTGACTGCATCACTAAATATACATCAAAAACCTGCACAGTTATGTGACTGCATCATTAAATGTACATCAAAAACCTGCACAGTTATGTGACTGCATCACTAAATCTACATAAAAAACCTGCACAGTTATGTAACCACATCACTAAATGTACATCAAAAACCTGCACAGTTATGTGACTGCATCAATAAATCTACATAAAAAACCTGCACAGTTATGTAACCACATCACTAAATGTACATCAAAAACCTGCAGTTATGTAACCACATCACTAAATCTACATCAGAAACCTGCACAGTTATGTAACCACATCACTAAATCTACATCAAAAACCTGCAGTTATGTAACCACATCACTAAATCTACATCAAAAACCTGCACAGTTATGTGACTGCATCACTAAATGTACATCAAAAACCTGCACAGTTAAGTAACCGCATCACTAAATCTACATCAAAAACCTGCACAGTTATGTAACCACATCACTAAATCTACATCAAAAACCTGCACAGTTATGTAACCACATCACTAAATCTACATCAAAAACCTGCAGTTATGTAACCACATCACTAAATCTACATCAAAAACCTGCACAGTTATGTGACTGCATCACTAAATGTACATCAAAAACCTGCACAGTTAAGTAACCGCATCACTAAATCTACATCAAAAACCTGCACAGTTATGTAACCACATCACTAAATCTACATCAAAAACCTGCACAGTTATGTAACCACATCACTAAATCTACATCAAAAACCTGCAGTTATGTAACCACATCACTAAATGTACATCAAAAACCTGCACAGTTATGTAACCACATCACTAAATGTACATCAAAAACCTGCAGTTATGTAACCGCATCACTAAATCTATATCAGAAACCTGCACAGCTATGTAACTGCATCACTAAATGTACATCAAAAACCTGCACAGTTATGTAACCACATCACTAAATCTACATCAAAAACCTGCAGTTATGTAACCACATCACTAAATCTACATAAAAAACCTGCACAGTTATGTGACTGCATCACTAAATGTACATCAAAAACCTGCAGCTATGTAACCACATCACTAAATGTACATCAGAAACCTGCATAGTTATGTAACCACATCACTAAATGTACATCAAAAACCTGCAGTTATGTAAATCGGCGAACTAAAGTATTCTCGATCTGTAAATGATAACACCTTTATATGCTTTTTAAATATATTTCCACAGTTATGTACATATTTTACTTGTTGTGTATATTACAATTAGCACTAAATTGACCTAGATTGTTATTTTTAGTAGATATATGATATATGATGTAATAGTTGCATCATTGTCTTTCAAGATTGTAATACAAAATTCATTCCTATTATAAATACACTCACAGTCTTGTGATTGAAAAAAGCTCTGGTTAGACACATTTTATGCATTTGGATTTTTTATACGGGGAACTACGATTTTGGAATTACGTGTGTGTGTGTGTGTGTGTGTGTGTGTGTGTGTGTGTATTATGTTCGGATTTATTGTTCAACTACCGTAAATTAGTATTTTGCTATTGCTATAATTTTCTATCAATTATGAATTATAGATAAATACTATCAATTGTTTAATTGCCTTTTGTTAGTAAATTCTGTGCGCTATATTCAGGGTTTTTTCTTACACTCCTCTTGAGAGGTACATAGTGAGATGATGAACTTTTGTTAGTAAATTCTGTGCGCTGTATTAAGAGTTTGTTCTGACACTCATCTTGAGAGGTACGTTGTGAGATTGAGAACTTTTATATTGGGCGCTACTTCAAGAATTAGATTTTTCTATCTATGTGTTTGTATATACGGAACTCCTTTCGATTGTCGTCTTATTTAACCACGGGGGTCCCTAAGCATAAAGATCATAAAGATGTTCTTGCTATTAGTGTCGTGGTCTGGTTGTGTTTGTTTAGACGGTGAGGATTTATATGTACTTGTATATAGCCAGTGTAAAATATTCATATTTTAGTTAAAAATCACTGAGAACTGAAAAAAAAAAGAATTCTTTGATCATGAATTTTTAATTATTCATCAATGTATGTAGTAATCTAATTGCACTTCTTTATGTTGTTTTTATATCGCAGTCACTGATTAGAACTTTGCTATATATTCTGTTGACATTTTTTTTAACACTTTACCGCCTCCAAAATACTAAACGAGGGATAAGCCAAGTGATTTGAGATACGTGGCTGATGGGAGTAATTCTTTTTTAGTTCTTCTGAGACGAAGGCTCAAAGAGCTAATCATATGGCCATATGTATGGCGTGCGGTGTGCGGTGTGCGTCAACTTTTTTGGAAAAGGCCAATATCTCAAGAACCCCTTGGTCAATTTTTGTCAAATTTGTCACAGGGTATCCTTTGCCCAAGGGCTTTCATTTGTACTAAAACTAGGGTTGTGACCTTTTAACAAGGGGAGATAATTAGGAAAATGCAAACAAAAGTAGTGGTTGCTAAAAAATCTTCTCAAGAACCACTGGGCAAATTATCATCAAACTTATGCATAAGGATGAGGATAAGTTGTAGATAAAAGATTGTTCAAGGCATCATCCTGGGGCAAAGGGTGTGGTCTCGAGGTCACTTCAAAGTTGACCTTAAATTTTGTTTTGTTAAAACTTTGATATTTTGCTTAGTATAAGGACTAGGATCATCAAATTTTGTCAGTGGATGCATCTTAGGACCCAATATCATGTTGTCTCAAAAGTAGGTCATGGTGACCTACTTTTTGAATTTCGCAGGTAATTATTATTAAATGGATTTTGATGCATATGTTGGACACTCTTGAGCCTATGATCATCAACAGTTGTCAGTTGATGGATCATGAGACTTTAAACTGCGTCATGTGAAAAGTACGTCACCATGACCTACTTTCTGAATTTTATGGCTAATCATTTATGAATACATTTTAGGTTGTTATTTCAGATACCGAGAGGTTTAGAATCATTAAACATTGTAAGTTGATGCGTCTGGAGGCCTTAAAACATATTTATAAAAAAAAAAGTAGGCCACAGTGACCTACTTTTTGAATGTTGCAGACATTTAAATTTCACGTTTTCAATTTGAGATGCATATTTTGGACACTTTGAAAGCTAGGATCATCAAACTTTGTCAGTTGATGCATATTGAGTCTTCATAGTTTGTTGACCAAGAAGTAGGTCACCGTGACCTATTTTTGGATTTTGACGGCTATATTTGAATATTTCAGATACTATTTAATTTACAATCATCAAATTTTGTCAGTTGATGGGTCTTGAGTCTTCAGAGTGTGTCGACCAAAAAGTAGGTCACTGTGACCTACTTTTGGAATTTGATGTTTATATCTGAATATTTCAGATAATGTTTGACTTCAATTATCAAACTTTGTCAGTTGATGCATCTTGAGTCTTTGGAGTGTGTCGACCAAAAAGTAGGTCACTGTGGCCTCTGTTTGGAATTTGACGGCTATATTTGAATACTATTTGACTTGTCAGTTGATGCATCTTGAGTCTTCAGTGTGTCGACCAAAAGTAGGTCACCGTGACCTACTTTTGGACAGTTACATTTAAATTTTCAGGCACTATTTGACTTAACATCATCAAACTTTGTTAATTGAAGAATCTTGGTTAGTAAGAATTTTGCCTGTTCTACAATGTATCAGAAGAGCAATTCTAGGCCCATGGGCCTCTTATTAAATTTGTGCGACGAACAAAGTCCCACTGACTCTCGTTCCCGAGAATCGTCCACATTGCCTGCGATCCCCTATTTCCTGTCATTTGATCTCACTATAACTTATTTGGTGTGCACTCGCACACTCCTCATAAAAAAAAATTGAATACAGAGAGAAATCATTGGAATCTGAAGATGAATTTGATTATCATTTAGACTTGACAACACTGACAGCGTCTTCGTCTACAGATGACGCAACACTGGACCTCGCTTTAATTTACAACGCGGCAGTGGCGATTGTTGACGAAGAACTGGTGAAACGGCATCAGCTATAGAATGAACACAGGGGGAATTCTCATCTCAAAGCCACTACAACCTTATATGAGATGGCAAATGAAGTGTCGTCCCAGTTTATTTTTAATCCTAAAATTGATAATCAAAATAAATTTAATAAGAAAAACCATCCAGGAATTCTGGACAGAGGAGAAGACCAAAGTCAAAGCAGTAGTTCCTAGACAGGAAACTAATGACAAACAATGTTCATCTCCGGGAAATCCGGATCACAAATTGGGCAGTATACCTACGTCTGCCGCCAAAAAGCAAAAAATAACGAATGCTGAAACAGGGGAGTGTAAGGAATATTTTGACCGGATTTTACTGGACTTTAAATTTAAGATCTCGCTTTACTCTCAAGAATACACAAACTTGATATCGAAATCTTTAGTAATAACTGATGCTCAAATAAATGCACCAACAGAAAAAACTCTATATATTGACTATTTTAACACATATTGCGCATACTTTGAGAGCAGTTATTAAGGACAGTTCAGTTTTGCGACCACACACCGTTTGCTGTTGATCAATACGGGACTTTCGAGATACGGATCCACTATGACTTTTATCGCGCGTTGAACGTAATTGTAGGGCATGTCACTTCCGGATTACAATAACAACTAAGTAAACAAACATGGAATATTTCAATTGCTTTCAATTTCCTGCATTTAAATGCTATCTTTGAAAGAAAGGAATCACTACAACCATTTTATAGGAAAATATAATTGATTAAATTATGCGAGTCGGCGCGGGAAATAAATCTAGGGAATATCTTTAGGATATCGGTAAAACTTCACGCCTTGCCTCCAGTGGTACGCGTCTTAATGCGCCTTTTCCCTTTCATCTAATTTACACCCAGGTACTAAGCACCAATAATGACTTGGATCGTCATCGTGGGACTGCATATAGCTCTTTATGAACCGTCTGTTAGCGAAACACCATATGTATCGATCGATGTCAACTTTGCCCTACAATTAGTTATTATCACGTGACCGTGGTGTATAAACGTCAAATATAATCGGTCGTTCCGGCATATCCCGAAAGTTCCGTATTGTGACTAACACAAATATATGCAATTCAAGGAATCAATCAACGGCGAAGCAGCCTGCATAAAATTTGATATAGGTCCAATCCCCGTCCACTGCAGGCCTGGGCTACTTACACAGATTAATTCTTTGAATTCAAACTAATCATTGGATGGATATGATCTCTAAGTGTTCTACCTCTGTATGCGATATTCGCTTACACCAAATCACCAACGAAATTAATCAATAAATTTCCAGGAAAAGCAGATATTACCTATCACGGTAGCTATCACGACGATAGATTTATTATTTTTCTTGGAAATTTAGTGAAACCAATGCTCATCACCCATGACTGAAATGCATAAACATAATTTCCAGGCAAAATAGGCTTTTCTTGGATACGACGAAATACAAAGGAAAAAGATTCAACGTAATAAATTATGGATTTTTAAACACACATGAAACCCATTCCAATATTTTAATTGTAGGATCCGTCTGATTTTAAAGGATTCATTTGGGACAAAATCATTACTCATTAAAAGAAACGCTGGTGACACTACTGCACTAAAACAAAATCTGCTTTGAATTTAAATTGAATCTCAGATAAGTCATAGTGAAGATTAAATAAATCAATGTACAGAATTCCATGACGGGAATACGGCGAATAATAGATAAGTCATAGTGAAAATTAGATAAATTAAACTGTACAGAATTCTAGGACAAGAATACGGCGAATAATGCTTTAAAAACAAGAAATACCACCTTGGTTTCTGTAATCAAATACAACACTGGACTCCGAAAAATAAAACGGAAATCATTATAATACTAGGAAATCCTTACATAGGATAATGGCTGCAAGGCAATTCTCTCTGAATTACTTAATAATTCAATTATTTCTCCATGCATTGAAATTATCATATAGAAACCTATGATAAACAATTTTCTATTCATTCAAATAATAAAATGTTTTTTGTGTTGTTTCATCGGGTGATGAAAGTAACTAGCGTTGCAGAAAAAAAACCCAAAAAAAAACCCCTCTGCAATGCTTGCTATCTTCATCATTTGATGAAATAACAAAGAAAGCATTTTATTGTTTATATTTGTATTTTCATGTATTGTTTTAAAATATAAATTAGATTTTTAAAAGTACTAAAATATCATATGGTTGACCCCTTCTTTACACTAAACGGAACAGCCAATACATTTTTGACCTTGATAACGCTCCATATCTGGTAATGATTACACAGACAGGTGGTACCAAATAAGCAGATCGAAGTAGTTTGCAAGAAATATGCATTTATTGTCGCAGATCACGGGCTAAAGCCATTTTTGGACCCGAACTCTGTGCTGATACCATAAATATAGAAAGGGATCTAACTCTGACCTCGATTAAAACTACCCACTCTCTTCAAATGCCTGACAAGATCAGAAACTAGGTGCGATATGTGAAATTTTAAATTTGCCGGTTTCCTTGCATAGATTAATGTTTTAACTACCTGCATGCCAAATTTCAAGCCACAGGTTCTTAAAATAACAAAGATATACGTCATCGTTCTCTCGATTTCATCGGTTTCTTAACCGGTCCAGGTCACGGGGTAGTTTTTTGTCTATGACAGCAGCGAAATACAGACTAGTGTGGAAGATTTCGGACCTATCAATTAAAATTTCACATCAAATATACGCTACTTACTTAACCAATGAAGGCAGGCAAGGAATTTAATTTTGATAGCGTACATGTATATATAACGAACTATTTTTATAGATATTTAACTTTTACGTCATGTGCGTCTTCCAATGATAAAAAACTGATTGAAGAAATGGGAGGGGGTGGGAAACTGAGAGAACCAAATTCTGAAAATACTATGATTGAGGGCCCAAAGCGATTAAAAAAATTACGGAAGAACAATAGGGCGTGGAAATAATTCAAGGTCAGGTTTGAGCGACGCTGGGATGGAATTACGCCATATCTATACTTATAAATGAACTTTTGCCAATAAACTCCGCAACGCTTCCTCCAGAGTTATACTGCTTGTACCTTTAATATTGTCATATGTAAAGTGAAGTTAGTAAGCTAAACAAGAATCTTACTTGATCAGTAAATATCGTAAAGATTAAAAACCTATTTTCGTTTTCGATAAACTACCCTGAAATAGCAAAGATGAGAGTAAAGTGGGGTATTGACTAGAACCTGGTCCCGGTTCCGATCTTCGGTCCCAGAATTTTTTTAATCGATAAGAATTGGAATTTTAAAAAAACCGCACTAACAATTAATCAGAAATACGTATATAAAGGGAAACCACTGAGTATCACGTCCACGTCCTTATCTTTTTATGAACAGGTAGATATCATACCTAAGATAACGAGAAAGGGGACTCAAATATTCTGATATATTCTGTTTTTTATCGAATAAAAAAAATCTGGGACCAGAACCGAAAAGAGGGTTTTAGTCAAGTGGATAAGTCTATAATGAATCTGCGGCGATTAGAAACAATGCGTGGATAAGTCTACGATGAAGCTGCGGCGATTAGAAACAATGCGTGGATAAATCTATGATGAAGTTGCGGCGATTAGAAACAATGCGTGGATAAGTCTATGATGAAGTTGCGGCGATTAGAAACAATGCGTGGATAAGTCTATGATGAAGTTGCGGCGATTAGAAACAATGCGTGGATAAGTCTATGATGAAGTTGCGGCGATTAGAAACAATGCGTGGATAAGTCTATGATGAAGTTGCGGCGATTAGAAACAATGCGTGGATAAGTCTATGATGAATCTGCGGCGATTAGAAACAATGCGCTGATTAGTCAATGATGGAGCTGCTTTTTTGTCCTCGGCGACCCATGCCCTACCCACTGACGACTCCGAGCTCTATTTTCTGGCTCATAATAATGAACCCAGGTTTCATCTACAGTCACCAGACGCAAAAGAAAATTATCTTTTGACCTAAAACGCTTTAACAAGGCGCTGCATATTGATGCTCTGGTTGCCATTTGCGCATCGCCTAGGGATTTGGGGATCCAACGGGCTGTTAGCTTGCGCATACCTAAACGATCATCCAAGATTGTTGAAACGCTACCATATAAAATGCTTAATACCTGCGCTATTTCTTCCACCTGGATTCGCCTATCAGAGTACACCAGATCCCGAACTTTCTTACACATTTCTTCGTCGGTGGCATCCTGTGGACATCCAGACCTGGTTGCAATAATACAGTCATCTCCGATTTTTTTTGGGGGGGGGGGGGTACAACTCCTTAGGATCTCCGTAATGGTGCATTCACTCCCGCAACATTTTTGATCATTCTGAACTTACATACATAAAATGATATTCTATGTTTCTTAGTCAATATATGAATTTACAACCTGCAACTTACGATTTGTGAGGCTCTATTCTACCGTTTTCGACAATTTAGATATACATGTATTCCAATTTCTCGATTCATATTTGTGCGCCATGTTTGATGTACTGAAGTTTCAACATCCGATTGTCAAGTCATTTGCATATGCCATATAAGGTAGTATTTACATCAATGGACAAGTACGGAGGAGAAAGCAATTTTGACGGTATTAAAAAGGTTTAGATTTAATATCAATGTTAAAAACGAACAGCATTGTGCAAATTCTTTATGCAACCATATGCTTTTCCTTTCTCTGTCGGAGTGGCTCGAGTAACTACATTTTCACGCAGATTGTCAATGTTTAGGTTTTTCAGTGATCTGCGAGATCTCGCGATAACAAGCATGGCGGAGCAGACGAAGAATTTTGCATGCTGTACATGATGTTTAATGAAAAACACCCTTTATTAGACATGCCCAAGCACAAAGTTGGTACTCCTTTTGGTGTAAACAACATTTGGGACTAATACACGGAGCTTGTTATCGGTAATTCATAAAATTATTTTTGCACCATTATGGAGATATCCCAAAAACGTCAGAATAAAAAAAAGGGGGTTACATTATTGCAGCTAATCCAGACCTGGCTTCATCTTCTAATGACGTTCGATTGCGTTTGAATTCCCCTACCCAGAATTTAACCTGAGAAAAGATGGTGCAGAAGACCAATAAACATCGGCTAACTCGCCGTGTATTTCCTTGCCTGTTTTACCTTTTAAATACAGATACCGAATTATAGCACGGTAGTCAACTTTAGATGAAAAGCATGCCTTTGCATCACTAGCCATGTTTGACATTCAATATCTTATATTGTACCATAGTTTGGCGTGCTTTCTTTTCTTAAAAGTGTGGGTTATCTGTACAAAGAATGACTCGATAAGTGTGCAATTTTGTACCCAGGTATAAAACATGTATTGAAACAAGGTATGAAAATCGTGACTGTCTCGGCCAATCAGAAATGGGAAAGGCTGGTTACTTATTGACTCGCCTTCGTAATATACATGACGTACCCGTATATATACTCGCCTATAAGTCGGTTCGCCTATTTATAAGTCGGTTTTATAGTCTTTAGGTTATTTTGGACGGAATTGCCATTGACCCATTTTTAAGTCGGTCTAACTTTTTTCAAGAATCGGTTTACAATTTCAAATCAATCCTCTGTTTTTCCTGTGTTTCAAATAATATTTTGAAAAATGCGCCGATATTTGATATTTTTTCCCTAACAAATCAATTTCATACCAATACTCTTATGTATTTGTCCATTTTCCAATGCTTTGGGATATGACATCGATATTTCAGTTATCATTTTGTTTATTTCGTTCATGTTTTTGTTGTTTAAAAATACTAGGCTATACATTACGCCATCCAGAAAAATACTAATCTTCTTAGACATGGCAATAAGTCGGACATAGAGTTTTGGACCAAAATTTAACTCCCAAAAATATACATAATCAGCTAACAAACAACAAAAACTAAAATTCAGAAATGGTTTGTTCATTGTACAAAATAATGCTTACATTTCACAAAAACTGGACATGGCTTTTCCATAATAGATGTATATCCATATTTTTCACGACCTTCATGATTTTAAGTCTTCTTGTTCTCATTTACCGGTATATCTGGAACCTAAAAATTAGAGAGAGAGAAAAAAACATGATAATAACAATCAGGGAAATTGTTTCTTTATTTCTTTGCTTTTTTGGGGTTTGTTTATATGTTGTTTTTAAGCCCCATTCAAGAATGTTTCACTGATATAAAGATGCCTCCAGCTTTAACCTACATGTATGGAGGTCAAGGTCGTCACAGCGAACTAGATTCATTTACCGTCATACCGGACTTCCAGTTTTAAGGTCATACCCAAAAGACCTGCGCCTTTCATTTCAGAATCTAATGCTGCTCGCTTAACAAAGGAGCAGTTATTATGTATGTTTAACCTTATAAGTTTCACGCGGCGCCGAGAATTGAAATCAGAACCTCCTACTGTCCGTGGCCGAGTGGTTAGAACATTGCGCTCAAAATCACACGGCCTCTCACCTCTGTCGGCGCGGGTTCCAATCCCGCTCGCGCCGGTAAGTGAGAAAGTTTCCCAGTTTACTTTCCGAAGGTCGGTGGTCTCTTCCCAGGTACATTGTATCTGGGTTCTCTCTTCCACCAATAAAAATTGGACGCCACCAGATAACTGAAAAATTGTTGAGTGTGGCGGAAAACATTTTAAAAAAACAAACCAAACAAATCCTACTGCCCCCTACGACTAGACTACGTACCACGATCAAATCTTGTGACGTATCCTCCATTAAAAAATCAGTCTTACCTACATGGATAGCTATCACGGCTGAGTGAGCGTTGTAAGGAATTGTTATTCGAGCTAATCCGTCATTACGTACAGATATATGTTTTCCTGAGCAATCGTTATGACTGCCGGATATGACATCACAGTATGTGCCGCTTGGAAGACCTGTTTGTAAGTAAGAGTCCAGATTAATGCCGGATTCCGAGTTTATCGCTATGAATCCTTTGGACCCAAGGGAAAAGGAAATTTGATTAGCATGGTTCGTCCACCAATAATGAAGAGAAGCACCTTGGGTCGCCTCTCTAAATTTCACCATTTTGTATATTGCGTTCCATCGATGTTCACATGTCTACAATATAATGGAAGAAAATGTATGAAGTATGATATGAAAATCTGTTTGTTTAATTTTTGAACAAGGAAAGAGGGGGATTTTTAAATTTATATCTGCCTGAAGTCAAGTATCAATACTTTTTATAAGGTTGCTATGATGCATCAAATAATGAATATGAAGGCTACTGACAGCCAAGTTGATGGTGCAGGGGTTTCAACAGTAGCATTTCGCAAATTATATGGTCGTTATAACTATCTAGTTTGCCAATACAACCTTTTATTGGGTCAAATTCTCTATTTTGTATTGCTTATAGGAGTTATAAGATTTCTCACTGTTCGCTATCTTCACCTTTATAGAAGTTATGAGATTGATCACTGTTCGTTATCTTCACCTTTATAGGAGTTATGAGATTGGTCACTGCTCGCTATCTTCACCTTTATGGGAGTTATGAGATTGATGTCTGTTCGTTATCTTCACCTTTGTAGGAGTTATGAGATTGATCACTGTTCGGTATTTTCACCTTTATAGGAGTTATGAAATTGATCACTGGTCGTTATCTTCACCTTTATAGGAGTTATGAGAGTGATCACTGTTCGCTATCTTCACCTTTATAGGAGTTACGAGATTGATCACTGTTCGTTAGCTTCACCTTTATAGGAGTTATGAGAGTGATCACTGTTCGCTATTTTCACCTTTATAGGAGTTACGAGATTGATCACTGTTCGTTAGCTTCACCTTTATAGGAGTTATGAGATTGATCACTATTCGTTAGCTTCACCTTTATAGGAGTTATGAGATTGATCACTGTTCGTTAGCTTCACCTTTATAGGAGTTATGAGATTGATCACTATTCGTTAGCTTCACCTTTATAGGAGTTATGAGATTGATCACTGTTCGTTAGCTTCACCTTTATAGGAGTTATGAGATTGATCACCGTTCGCTATCATCACTTTTCATTATGGTATGATGAGTGACATGACTTTAGAGGTCAGAAAACATTTAGAACAGTTGTTTATCTCTTCAGTCCGTATTAGAAATATGATTATTCACTTTACAACTTACTTGTTTGAGACATAATTTATTCAAAAGCTTCTATATGAGAAGAAAATATATTTAGCTATTTAGCGTTGAACTCGACATTTAGATTTATCGACGGTATTGCATATATTGTGTATTCCTTACATGAGTTATGAGATTGATCACTGTTCATTATCTTCCCCCTTTCGATAAACCAGAATTTAACAATAGACAGTAATAACTAGAATTTAACAATAGACAGTAATAACTAGAATTTACCCATCCTCCCTGGCAATCCCCGTAGGAGTTTACATTGACATCTGCTGTGCTCATATACCCGTTGTGAGGGGGACCATCCCACACACTAAAATATATTTTAAAAATCTTTCGAATTTTTGGATTGAACTCGACAGATAGAGATATACTCTGATTATATATTGCTTGATGATATTTTTAACTCATTGAATTCATCGCTTTTAATCAAATCGTCAATACGCTTCCTGACAGACAGCCAAAAGTTATATCACACGAAAAAAGTACGCCCACAAAATTTTTGATAAAATTCCATGTTTGGGCAAAACGCAGCAAAAAATGCAATTAAAACCATAAATCTATGATTAACGTCCCAGCTAGAATTTTTGGAAATTTAAATGTCAACAGACTTCTTTGAAGTGCTGCAATTTAAATGGACATGGACACGATTTTAGCTGATTTTCAAATTTTATTTTTCCATTTTCATTGTTTACAATGCTTAACTAAAGTATTTCTAATTGTCAACCAATATTTGAGCATTAGTTGTTAAGTTACAAGTGAGATACAGCATTCACAATTCTTTGTTAAGTAAACAAGGCTATTGCCATGTTTTTGTTTAGATATAGATTGCTTTATAGAAAATAGCATGTATAAAAGAACATGAGACGTGGCAAACACTAGAAACTATTAAATTGTGTTAAGAAGTTTTGTAAATTGAAGAAATTGCTTTGAACGAAAATTTTGCTAGTATATTTAACCAATATATTTAACCAGCATGGCACGAGCCTTGTTTACATAACAATAAATTGCGAGCTCTGTATCTCCCAAATTTTTGCTGATCATTAGAAATACCTTAGTTAAGCATTCCAAAAATTAAAATTGAAAAAATAAATTTTGAAAAATTTCAGCTCAAATTGTGTCCATGCCCCTTTAATAGACGTATGCTATAAATAGCTTTCATACTGCCGAGAAATTGGCAAAGGAATGGGTTGAACCCTCAACGTACCGCGTACGAATTAAAGGCATCGTCGGAAACCCACGGTTGATTACGCTTTGTTCCTCTCTCCATCACCCGAATTTTTAAAATATCGTCCAATCAAAGTAATCGTTATAGTAATGGAACTCTTCTGTTTTTAAAGGTACCATCAACTTACTTTGCCATCACAAGAATTGTATACCAAAATTTGGCTGAAAGAGTTTTGTTGATTGCATGGACAAATTTGTTCAGGGTATACGATGAGCGCCCAATCAAATCGCCTTAATAATTATTCATGAGAACGAGCGAGTAGGAATGAATGGACCCACGGGTGATGGAGAGAGTTACGAAGCGTAATCAACCGTGGGCTTCCGACGATGGAAGTAAGGGCTACATCGACAGAGCTACCGTAGCCATACATATATTAGGTAATTATAGTGATTCATAAATATAATCAAAATATGGGCATTTTGGTGGAAATGAAGAATTCGCCAAGAACGAAGGAACAATCATTTATGGAAATTTGGGCAACTGTACACTTTCCTGAAATAGAATTCCCAATTACTGAAGCAAAACATATATTTCAAACTACAATGTACTTTTTTGTTCTATGATTGGGGAGGGGGTCTGATTTTCCCTCCTTTCATTTTGTTTAGGAAGTCTGTCAAATCATATAATCCCGACACCAAAAAACATCCGAAATAAGGTAATAATAGTGTATTCAAATAATTCAAGATTTAGATTATGTATTTTGAGTACAAACTGGGAATAGGAGTATCCACTGAAAACCCTGGGAATTCCGTAATGGTAGGCGAGCAACAGAGCATTGAGTACCTCGTACATTTTGCGATCAGCGTGTGTAAAAACCGGATCTGCAAATAAATACATCAAATACATGAATACATTCAATGAATGAATACCCATAATTCCCTTGACCGAACTTTCATACATACGTAGACTATCTCTCTGGCTTATTTGGTCATCAATGAACGTCACTATGTTGCCTGGTGATGGGAAGCCACGTGCTGTCCCCCAGTTCGTTTTGAAAGACTCCAAATTGCGATTTCTGTGAAGCATAGTGTCGAAAAATGTTTTAATAAAAGAAAGATGCTTTGATAATTAATCCATCTAAACATCGTGAAAATCAAGACATATTTACCTAATCAATTTAGTTAATTAAATCAAGACATATTTACCTAATCAATTTAGTTAATAAAATCAAGACATATTTACCTAATCAATTTAGTTAATAAAATCAAGACATATTTACCTAATCAATTTAGTTAATTAAATCAAGACATATTTACCTAATCAATTTAGTTCATTAAATCAAGACATATTTACCGAATCAATTTAGTTCATTAAATCAAGACATATTTACCGAATCAATTTAGTTCATTAAATCAAGACATATTTACCTAATCAATTTAGTTCATTAAATCAAGACATATTTACCTAATCAATTTAGTTAATTAAATCAAGACACATTTAACTAATCAATTTAGTTAATTATATCAAGACATATTTACCTAATCGATTTAGTTAATTAAATCAAGACATATTTACCTAATCAATTTAGTTCATAAAATCAAGACACATTTACCTAATCAATTTAGTTCATAAAATCAAGACACATTTACCGAATCAATTTAGTTAATTAAATCAAGACACATTTAACTAATCAATTTAGTTCATAAAATCAAGACACATTTAACTAATCAATTTAGTTAATTAAATCAAGACATATTTACCTAATCGATTTAGTTAATTAAATCAAGACATATTTACCTAATCAATTTAGTTCATTAAATCAAGACATATTTACCGAATCAATTTAGTTAATAAAATCAAGACATATTTACCTAATCGATTTAGTTAATTAAATCAAGACATATTTACCTAATCGATTTAGTTAATTAAATCAAGACACATTTACCTAATCAATTTAGTTCATAAAATCAAGACATATTTACCGAATCAATTTAGTTAATAAAATCAAGACATATTTACCTAATCGATTTAGTTAATTAAATCAAGACATATTTACCTAATCAATTTAGTTAATTCTTTTCCATAGTTATCATACTCCGCTCGTCCGATTGGGAAGTACTCCGACATCTGTATGACGTCTCCTGCTTTTTCATCGAATTCATGATACAGAAAAGGACGTGCTGAGCCCCCATTTACATTTTTCAGTCTATCAAAAATTGACGTAAGTTGCTGAGGCCACATATACTTTGCACTGGCAATTCGGAATCCGGAAACTCCGAGGTCGATCAATACGTTTAGATAAGTGACTATGGAGTCTTGTACAAAACTCTTTTCGTGGTTTAGGTCCGCCTTCCCATCCAGTTGGCAATTTCTGACTTCGACGACATTGGTATTGGTTTCCACATTGAGACTTTTTGTATGACAGTGCAGCGAGTCGTGGAAATCCCACCCACTATAGGAAACTGCAGGATAGGTTCGTTGTTCTCCGTGATAAATAGACCCCCCAGTTCCGTAACCATGGTGATTTACGTCGGTCATGTGGTTAATCACTATGTCAGCATATACGCTGAAATTGAGTAGGTTAAATGATTTGGTAATAAATCCGTATCATTCGAAGTCGCTATATATTTAAATGAACCATGTATGTTGCTACCCACGAATTAACACTCCCTCAATGGACAGTCAATGAATGTCAGTCTTTGCTTTCAACGCCCTTGACCTAATTTAAATGACTTTAGACAGAGTTTTAAAAATCTATAACTACAGTGTTCTTTATGATCTTATGTTGTTTTTCGCCGATTTTGGCGATGTTTCAACCCTATGTCGGAGATATTTGTGACAGTGCTAGTGATTGAATGATTTTAACAAATGCTTGCATTATCTCCCTCATGCATAGCTCTGATCCTTAGACGAATTTAACTCCAGTCTTTGGCACTCTGTTTTTCCTTTTAGTTCTTACAAGTTTATTGTTATTTCGGATTTCCAAAATTTCGGCTTGAACATCACTGAAGACATTTTTTGTCGAAATGCGCATCTGGTGTATCAAAATTGGTACCGTATAAGTTTTACATTTTAAGAATACAAGTAAACAAAATGTGGGAAAAAATGTTAACGCCTAAGATATGAAATTCTCATGAATTCAAAAAAATGCAATCATAAAATCAAAACAAATATTTACAAAGGCACATCATCATGATCATGGTAAGCACTAGATAAACTTCAGTCCGAAGCATATAATGGAACCCACATATCATGTAAGTTTTGCTAAAAATCCACATTATATTTCTAGAACGTCGTGTTTGATTCGATCTCAAGGCATGTTGAGTCATTTTCTCTGAAATATTGTTTTAGCTCACCTGAGAGGAAGCCTCGAGTGAGATTTTCTGCTCAAAATTTGTTTCTATCTTCATAGTTATTGATTTTGCACATTTTCATCTTCTTCCCCTGAACCAATTTCAATCAAACTTGGCATAACTTTTCTTCAGTAAAGGGGATTCATGAAAGGCGAAGATAACGAACAGTGAACAATCTCATAACTCATATATATGGAGCGCCAAATTAACATAAACTCAAATAATTGAAGATATCTTCAATTATTTGAAGATATCATCAATTCAATTATTGCTCTCTTTAATTGAATTAATGCGCGCATTAAATCAATTATTCCTCTCATCAAATGAATTAATGCGCGCTTCAATTCAATTATTGCTCTCATCAATTCAATTGATGCGCGCATTAATTCAAATAATGAGAGCAATAATAGATTTGATGCGCGCATTAATTCAATTATTGCTCTCATCAATTCAATTGATGCGCGCATTAATTCAAATAATGAGAGCAATAATAGATTTGATGCGCGCATTAATTCAATTATTGCTCTCTTCAATTCTTTTGATGAGAGCATCAATTCAGTAGAAATATTGCTCGCAATAATTAATTTAGAGCTCGGTATAAATAATTTGATGATCTCTTTAATTCAATTGAAGATATTTTTAAATCATTTTCAATGATTTTGTATAATGAATTAATGCGCGCATCAATTCTTTTAAAGAGAGCAACAATTCAATTAAAGAGATCATTAATTCAATTGTGGATATGTTGAATTGAAGATATCTTTAATTATATAGTTGCTCTCTCTAAAAGAATTATTGCTCTCTTCAAATGAATTAAAGATATCATTAATTCAATTGAAGAGAGCAATAATTGAATTAATGCGCGCATTAAATCAATTATTGCTCTCATCAAATGAATTATTGCGCGCATCAATTCAATTATTGCTCTCATCAATTGATTTAATGTGCGCATTATATCAGTTATTGCTCTTTTCAATTGAATTGTAGCGCGCATCAATTCAATTGTTGATATCATTAATTCATTTGAAGAGATCATTAATTCAATTAAAGCGCGCATCAATTCAGCTGAAGAATTAATGATATCATCAATTCAATTAATGCGCGCAATAATTCAGAATTGAAGATATCATTAATTATTTGAAGATATCTTTAATTCAATTGTTGCGCGCATCAAATGAATTGATGATATCTTCAAATAATTGAAGATATCTTCAATTATTTGAGTTTATGTTAATTTGGCGCTCCATACATATAAGCAATACAAAATAGATAGTTGGGCAAACACTCCTCCTAGGCACCTGATCCCACCTCTGGTGTGTCCAGGGGTCCGTGTTTGCCCAACTCTTTATTTTGTATTGCTTATAGGAGTTATGAGATCGATCACTGTTCGTTATTTTAACCTTTCATGTATTAGAAATACATGTTAATGACGTTATATCTTGTCTATCGACGCAACGTAATACAAAAGCAACTTTCCACGTGACCCCTTTCTACAGAGGAAGTAAGACCATGCCATATTCTAATTTTTCATGAAGTACAATGTCATTAGATTAAAGAATGGGCCGATTTTGACCTTTCGTGGCTCTAGTTCTTTAGCCTTCTGATCTTAGGAATGACCGTAATGGTGGCGTTTCATCAAGTTGTAGAAGAAGAACGTTCACAAAGAGACGAATAAATGAATTAATAGACGGACGTAATGGTCACTCTAGGGCTCCTGTAATTGTGGTAAGGGGCCCTAAACATTGATGTAAAACTCTACCTGACTTTTACTCTGTTACATCTGCTGATCATGTCGCGGAATTCACTTTCATTGCCGCTTCTAGTCTGTATCTTGTAAGAAACCGGCTCGTATCGCTCCACCCAAGGTCTATTATGGGTACTGTTTGAAATAATTCGGTTTTCATTTGGAGGGGAAACCTTAAAATAAATATCATCTGATATGATATTAATGAGGAAAATCTATCAACGACCATTTAGATATTTGCGAATTTACCTCTCACTGCATCGTCGCACGCCTCTTTAGAGGATCGTACGTTTCGACCGTGGCTTGTGATGATGCTCTCACTAGTACACAATGTATGCTGCAGCAAATGACAATTATTCAAATCAATTTAAAGAGAAATATGAGGCGGAGTAGAATCCTACCTGGACAGCACAGAAGTGATTAGGACCAAGAAAATTTTCACACTCTTCGGCTACATCCTTCCATTTCCACTCAAAAAGTTGTACAATGACGTCAGTTCCGGAACGGAGACAGACCTGTGTTTGATAGTTAAACGATTCTGCAACTAAAAGGGGGAAAAGAATAACACATCGACTGATAAAACATGACCATAGTGATCTGTATTAATTTTGGTATAACTAAACTCGAGGAAATTATATTGTGCGGTCACTGTGTAGAATACTAGATCGAGGTCGCGACAGAAATGACAAATGGTAGTCATGATTTTCTTAGCTGGATGTCTGGGAGTGCATCATTTAGCCGAGCGTAAATCTTGTTGCTTTAAATACGTCCCATTCGAGAAGTTCTCGATGAAGTTCCGCCAGTTTTCAAAACTATGCGTGACGCTCACGGTCATTGCAGTGTCGTGCCTATCATGACACGTGACCTCCGTTTTACAGTGAGGGTTCTTTATCGTGCCTATCATGACACGTGACCTCCGTTTTTATGGTCATATTCGAAAGATCTGTCACTTTCACTTCTAAATGCGGAGTGCTTGGCGAAGGAACAATTACTACCGTGTTAAACGTCTTATATCAACGGAACTTAATGTCACATTAAAGATTTTGAATTTAAAGGACACAACGCATGTTTCTAAACTTTTTCATTTTTTCAGCAAAATTAACTCTTTTTATGCCTAAAACTACTTTAAATATGTTTTGAATGAAATATTTTGCGTAGTTTTCGAGTTTGAAAGCGATGAAATTCAAATCTTGCGATATGCATATTTTCTTTCGCTAGTTTACGCGCCATTTTGTGTGACGTCATATGCGCCCTCGGGTTTGAAAACATCTATTAGCCATTTCATAAACAGATTAGATTTAATCGACAAAAAACCAATTGTCACGTTAACGGCTTGTAAATAATAATGCATTAAGATGTTTTGTGCCGTGCTCGGGTGTACTAGTTGTCGGTAGAAAGGATTTAGACTGAGTATCTTTCAATTTTTCGAAGGAAGGTACGAGAAAAAAGACGTGGATAATTTTTTTGTTGGAGCAAGAACTTTACCTTAAAAAACACACCCAGTCACCTTTTCAAACATCGCTTGGACAGAGACCCTGATAAACTGCGAGAAAATGGATATATCGAAGCTATAAGCACTGGTAGGCCTATAGCATACATTCTGTTTTGCTCTTCAAATTCAATACACACTCGGATCAACTGACCTTCACCTTGTAACAACATATATCGACGATACAATGTAACTTCTACCAACTGGTAGATTTACAACAACAAAAAATAAAGATACAAAAGAATTGAACTTTTAATTATACAAATAATAGAATATTGTATTTCCTAACTTTAAATTGAATTATAAAATTATTTCTTTATTGAACTCGTAGCATCTTGAGTGCGTCAGTAGGCTATAACGCCGTGCTCCGGCTTTAATGTCACATTAAATATTAATACAACCGGAGCCAAGGTTTGACGCGGCACCGGGACGGAGAGAGTGGAGCGAGCGCGTAAATAAAATAAAAGTTTGCAGTCCAAATTTTCATGATTTAATTTTCGTGCTATTGTAAATCAGAGTCCTAGGTTCCCCCCCCCCCCCCTCAATTTCGAAAGCATCAATACGAAACAGATTACAATATTACTAATTTTGGCAATTGCATCTGGTTCGTAAAACTCACCTTTAAATGCTAGTACCGTGTAAATAATAAATACAGTCCGTTCAATCGGAGCCATTTTTGTACTGAAGAAGGAAGTCGAGTGGTGGTGTTTGATAGTCTCACCTAGAGGAGATAAGCTGTGTGCCTTTTGATAGCCCGTCTTCATTACAACCATGAAATGTGCAGTGTAGATAAGGAAAATAAGTCTACAAAAAAATGGAAGCTCAAAATAGATATGTGTTCCTGGAAAATTAAGAAGAAAGATGATCTTCAACAGAGACAAATTTAATCACAATTATGATACACACACAGATACACACACAAACAAACACACAGACACAGACACACACACACACACACACACACACAGACACATACACACACACACACACACACACACACACACACACACACACACACACACACACACACACACACACACACACACACAGACACCACACACACACACACACACACACACACACACACACACACACACACACACACACACATAGACACCACAGACACACACACACAAACACCACAGACACATAGACACCACACACGCACATACAAACACCACAAACACACCACACACACACACACACACAAACACCACAGACACATAGACACCACACACACACATACAAACACCACAAACACACCACACACACAGACGCCACACACACAAACAAACACCACAGACACATAGACACCGCACACACATACACACAGACACCACACACACACACAAACAAACATAGACACCACACACACACACACAAACAAACACAGACACATAGACACCACAAACACACACACACAAACATAGACACCACACACACACACAAACAAACACAGACACATAGACACCACACACACACAAACACCACACACACACAAACACCACACACACACAAACACCACACACACACAAACACAGACACACACAAACACCACACACACACAAACACAGACACATAGACACCACACACACACACACACACACACACACACACACACACACACACACACACACACACACAAACACCACATACACACCACACACACACACACACCACACACACACACACACACACACACACACAGAGACACCACACACACACAAACACCACACACACACACATAAACACACACACACACACACACACACTCCGAAAAGTGGGTTTCTGGTAGATCTGATATAAATTTTGACGTGAATTTTTCATAAATTCAAATGGGTTATCTCTTTCATGTTCGTCACGAACTAGAAGATTCCAGCTCATCCTACATGTAAAATACCAAGATGTCGGTTTCCTCTATACAAATATATAGATACTACATCATTGAGTTCATCGAACTGAGCAGACATCAACATCAAAGTTGTTTCCCCAGAAATACTACAGTAAATGAAACTTAGAGGGACACAAAACACATTTCTGTATCTGTAAAAGTATTGTGGAAATTAATAGGAAATGATAAAGTAAATATGGTCAACCAGTTACGATAAAAAGAAACAAGATCTAGTGGAGGAAGTGGAACAAATAATCAAGATACGAAACATCTCGTGACAATACCATTTATCTACAGCATCTAATTATTATCATTATTACAATTATAATTATTACTATTAGTTATTATTATTACTTTATTATTATTATTATTAATTATTATTATTATTGCTATATATTATTATTATTATATATAATAATAATTATTATTATTAGCAGTATTCTTATTATTATCATTACTATGTATTTTCATTATTATCTTCATTGCTATTATTATTATTACTATAAATTATAATTATTACTATTATTATTACAATTAATATTATTATTGCTATTATCATTATTACTGATCATTATTATTACATGGTACTTGAACATCCTGGGGAATTTACTTTGATAGTAGAACAAATGTTGTAGAGTTGATTTACAAATGTTCAGTTTGTGATGTGTACGATCCTTGTACCTGCCATGAAGTTATGTTTAGAGAAAAGATGTAAAAGTTGAAGAGTAATGGTGCAATATTTATAGTAAGTAAGGCACACACAGGATTTTTAAAAAAACAAACCAAAAATCAATATTTGAGAGATGCACACAAGTATTGATTATTTGGGGAAGAGTTAATTAAAAGCATGAGTGAATTCAAAAGATGAAACATCACATCATTTGCAAGAGTTGAAAAATGCAAGAGATATGATTGCAAGAGTTGAAAAATTCAAAAGATGAAACATGATATAATTTACAAAAGATGAACAATTCAAGGAAGGAAACATTAATTAACATGATTTGCTGAATAATACAAGAGTTGATATAGTAATTAATGATTTGCAAAATATGAACAATTAATGCAACAGTTGACACAATATATTCTTTGCAATCATCACTTGAATTCAAGAGATTCTTTGGTTTGCAGGAGTGCAATGCTTCAAAGAAATGATGCATTCAATTCTTGGAATATTTTAGCAGCATTTGTTGTGACTGCATGTAGTTATGTTTTTATAATAATGCGTGGAAACATAAAGGGAATCTCAAACTCCCACCAAGGAGCCCTGATGAGAACAGCCAAATTCAAAGACAACTTGTTTTTAGAATCTTTATTCGAAAACGAATGAAAGGTGGAGATAACAAACAGTGATCAATCTCATTACTCCTACAAGCAATACAACATAGATAGTTGGGCAAACACGGACCCCTAGACACACCAGAGGTGGGATCAGGTGCCTAGGAGGAGTAAGCATCCCCTGTCGACCGGTCACACCCACCGTGATCCCTATCTATATCTTGATCAGGTAAATGGAAAGGCGATAATTCGAGGCATATATCTTTCTTTTTGCTATGACAGTTCGGATGTGATTAAAGTAAAGCCCCCAGAACAAAGAATTTACATGTATGGCGTATACTGCTAACATTCACAAATATTTTTTCCTAGAAGTTGCAGAAGTTATATGTTGCCAATTAACCTGTTTGTATTGCTCATAGAGAGGTTAATGAAAATATCAATCATTAGTAACATGGACTCCAGGAAATACTTGTTGGTTTTTTTATTGTTTGTTTGTTGTTTGTTTTTTTTTTTTTTTTTGGGGGGGGGGGGGGCTCCAAGAAGGTAATACCGGTATGATGTACAGACATGCCAGAGCCCGTGCTATCTTCATCTACAGGATTTTCCTAATTAATTCTACATTTAACACTTGTTTCAATAAACGAGAGATTACATTGCTGGTTTAGAAGACGATCCTTTTTCCTTTCTCTTACTTCTGCCTCAAATCTCTGTTTTGCAGATCAGTCACAAGGATTTGGTGCAATTTTCACAGTTCAGCTGCTTTATATACCATAGATTGGAAACTCTGTGAGAATTTGATCCTCCAGACAGAGACTATAATGTTTTTATTGACAGAATGTGGATTTTCAAACTTAAGATTTTGATCTACTTCGAGTTGATCACCTCCAAGACATAAATTATTCCCTAGTTAGGTAGAAATTAAACAGAATAGATATACAGTAATGAATATATACAAGTATAGCATTATTTTTTGTCGTTCAGCACCTCCTTTCAGTACTTTGATTTTCCAGGGTACAGTCGAAATTGCAAAAAAATTAATAACCACTAAACCCTTTATTACATTCATATTTAAAAACAACAACACGCAAAATGTTTAAGTCAACCCAAAGCTCAAATCCTAACTCGGAAGGGGGGGGGGGGGTGTCCTTCAGAGCATGGATTCAAATCATCAACTCAAACTTACTTTTCCACTGTCTTTTACTAATTGCAATAAGGGTGGGTGGGGGGGGGGGCGGGGGGTCAACCTGCCGGTCAATCAAACTTTGCAGGATATGAAATGACATGATTTACGGCCCTTTCGGACATACAGCATACATGATTGTTAATATCAAATATGACATATTCCAATGTGTAACAATATTTCAATAGCGGTGTCTGCATGTAAAAATAGTAACTGTAATTGGAAATGTATATTATCCCAAAAAGTGCACTAGCGGTGTTTAGTTGTCACGAGATGAGATCTCGGGACTGCTTTATGTACTATCGAAGTTGTAAATTACCTATTATATAATTTGGTTTCTATTAAGAAATAAAGATATTTCAAGTGTCAAAGGGGTAATTTCCTACAGAAAAAAACACATTACCTTCATAATTTAAAGAACATCTGATTTCGAGTAATGTAAGTGTTTATAATTAACCTAGCTTGCAAAAGAACAAACGTTTTTCAACAGCAGGCCTACTCATACTCAAACTCAGCTATGTTTGTTTTGAGTACAACTCTGAGCAAGCTCCGAAGCATACTCCGTTCGTGGCACACTGATTTTGACTACGGATAACTCTGTTTACCTGATCAAGATATAGGGCTCACGGCGGGTGTGACCGGTCGACAGGGGATGCTTACTCCTCCTAAGGGACCTGATCCCATCTCTAGCGTGTCCATGGGTCTGTGTTTGTCCAACTATCTATTTTGTATTGCTTATGGGATTTATTATTTTTTAAAAACATACATACACTATATATCTATACATACATTCTACAAAAACAGGTTTAAAAATCAATACAGGAAAAACCAAAGTTATGCGACTAAATGCTGCAAACAACACACCAATAACCATCAATGGGAACAATGTGGATGAGTTCATTTACCTCGGAGCTACAGTAAGCAAGACAGGAGGTACTAATGAAGATATAAGAAGAAGAACTGGCCATGCAAGAGTAGCATTCCATAAGCTACGCAAGATCTGGAGCAACAACCAACTCAACAGAAAAACAAAAATGAAGCTCTTCAGCTCAAATGTAATAGCTGTGTTATTGTATGGCAGCGAGACCTGGAATATGACAAAAGGGGATGCAAAACTTGTAGATACCTTCCAGCACAAATGTCTTAGGAAAATCTTAAAGATCTACTGGCCAATGAAAATATCAAATGTAGCAGTTAGAGAGATAGCCGGAGTGGCAAAGATCAGCACTATGATAAAAACACGCAGATGGCAGTGGATTGGACATGTGCTGCGGATGGATACAAGAACGCATCCATATGTAGCCCTTAGTTGGACACCAGAAGGAAAAAGAAAGAGAGGAAGACCGAAGGAAACGTGGAGAAGAACAATAGAAAGAGAGAGGAAAGAACTAGGTTTTGGGTCATGGACAGAGGCAGCAAGATCAGCCCAGGATAGAAGTAAATGGAGAGGACTTGTTCATGGCCCTATTCTCCACGAGGAGAGAAGGAATTAAGTCACATTCTACAAAGAAACTTGTACAAAATGTTTATAACAGGCTACCAAAGGTCTCTTGAGAGAGAGAGAGAGAGAGAGAGAGAGAGAGAGAGAGATGCATACAGTCAATATCTAATATATAAAGGTACATATATATTGAAATTGTTTTCCACTCAGTGAAATAATTTATTCCAGTGGTTCCAGCAGGTGTCAAACAAATCTTTTTCACCATTTTTATAAGCAACATGTTTCTGAGTATCATAAATTCATTAGCGATATCGCAGCATTTACATTCAGTGTCTTCCCTTTAATCTCATAGTGTAGATATAATATTTCAGCCAAAGAACAAGATTATTTTGTAGTTTTCTTTTCATCCCAAAATAAAATTATTTTTGTTATTGATATTTGAAGATTGGTCTTATGTTCAAAGCAAACTTCAAATTCTCTTAAGAAATGCTGAACACTATCACATTCCCATAACAATGTTCACTTGTTTCTTCTTCTATCTGACAGAATGTACAATTCTTATCATCTCTAATTTTGATTTTGAATAAGTATGAGTCTGAAGCCAAAATTTTGTTCAGAATTCTATATTGAAACCATTGCAGTTTACAATTACTTGTAACTTTAAGGGGCAATCTGAAAATCATTTTCCATTTTGTGTCGTTTAATTCATATATTTCATTCCATTTTCTTTTACCAGTAGGTTCTGTGCAGTTTTGATTGAGAAGAGTATAAAATTGTCTTAATTTTTTGCATCCTAGAAGAGTGTACATACTCGACATAATCAGAGGGTTTGTTAATTTAATTAATTTCTTATCAAACGTGACTTTTTTCATCCATGCTTTAATAGCATTTATGACACTCATATATTCTAAAAAATTAATTTTCACTTTTGGATAAATGTTACAGATTCATAAGTCAGGAACAAACCCTCTTCATCAATAAGGTCATTAAGGTATTCAATATCATTGTGAAACATGGATTTATTAAGAAATGCTTTCCTACCCACAAGAAAGTTAGAATTGTATCTGTTGTTACTGTAAATGGATTTTGTTTTTCAGCGATGTCTTTATTTTTTTTTATCTATTCTATTCCACATGTAACTTTATTCAGATCTAAATTTTGGTATGAAATTATGCAAACCCCTATCTGAAAATAGGAGTTGTCTCATCCAAAACAATTTTAAAGAGGCTATAAAAGCATTTACATTGATCATTTTAACCCACCATCCTCATATTGCTTTACAATTACCTATTTTTTAATTCTATGTTGAGAATGGTTCAACAAGAAAGAACAGAATAGTTTATCTAATTCTTTACAATAGCTGTCATCGGGATTTGGAATTGCCATAAAATATGATTTAATAGAGGCAAGACTAGAGTTTTGATAACAGTAATTTTTGCTATTGGTGTCAAATGTCTTTTCTCCCATTGATTTAAGATTGATTTTATTCTGCTTATCTTTGGCTAATAATTTAGTTTAGACATGTTCTGTAACTCTACATCAAAATTAATTCCAAGTAGAGTAAACGTACAAGTCCCCCAATTCGGATGAAAGTCCTTAGAAAGGGTGTCCTGACTATATTTTTTTTTATCCAATCCATACTGTATTGGTTTTTGAAAAATTAACTTTTAGTCCTGACATTTCAGAGAAGTGCCGCAATACTTTTATTGTTTCTAGAAGAGATTCCTTGCTACCATCAAGTATAATTGATGTATCATCGGCTAGTTGTGAAATTTTCTTTCCATTATTATTTATAGTTATACCTTTAATACTTTCATTTTCTCTTATTTGTATAGCTAAAATTTCTGTACAAAGAAGAAAAAATATAAGGTGATAAAGGATCACCTTGTCTACATCCTCTTTGAATGTTGAAAGATGCTGAGAGATTGCCACCTTGGTTAATAGTAGATATGATGTTGTGATGAATAATTTCACCCATTTATGAATATCAGGTCCAAACTTAAAATAAGTTAAGGTCTTTTGTATAAAATTCCATGAGAGGGTATCGAAGGCTTTCTCAAAGTCAATAAGTAGTAAAAGACCTGGGATTTCTTCTTCTTCAGTATACTGCATAATATCATAAATTAGTCGAGTATTTTCTCCTAGGATTAATAAATTAGTCGAGTATTTTCTCCTATATACCTGTTAGAAATGAAGCCAGTTTGATCAGGATTGATAATTTTATCCAAGTAAATCTTTAATCTATTTGCAAACTAAATGCATACATATACTCGTACTGAGCTTAATGCACTCTTTCTTGTTTTCAAGTGACATTATACAAGGGACAGATTTAGGGAGAGTTGGGATCTCATCTCATTCCCCTTTTAGAGATGGGATCTCATCTCATTCCCCCTTTTTGATGGGCCTCCTATCAAATGGAGATTTTAAACTACAGTAAGTATAAAATCACTCTTTTGTCACTTTTTATCTAATGATGGTATGATATAAATCTACATGAAATGCTACACCAGAGAAATTTGATTTGGATGAAAAGTGGAGGATATATACATTGAAGTCAGCATTTCGCAAATTCTATGGTCGTTATAACGATCTAGTTCGTCAATACAACCTCGCATTGGGTCAAATGCTGTCTGACGTGTTTCATACCGATTGTTAAACCGTTCTTGGCACACTGATTTTGACTGAGGATGACTCCGTTTGCCTGATCAGGATATGGGGCTCACGGCGGGTGTGACCGGTCAACAGGGGATGCTTACTCCTCCTAGGCACCTGATCCCACCTCTGGTGTGTCCAGGGGTCCGTGTTTGCCCAACTATCTATTTTGTATTGCTTGTAGGAGTTATGAGATTGATCACTGTTCGTTATCTTCACCTTGCATACAACAATATTTTGAAATTGAAAACTTTCAAATTTATTTTATTTAGTAAAAAAATGCAGTTTTAGTAGAGAGCAATCTGGGGGGAAATTTCCAAAACTCCCGCTGATCTCGAACCCGTGATCTATAGTTCAGCAGTTAACGTGCTAACGTATTGAGCTACCCATGCAAGTATGCAATATTTGAAATGAATAAACAAATATTACTCATATCTATATTTTCATTCATGTTTTAAAAAGAAGTCAACCATTATGACGATCGATGTAGTGTACGAGGGTTATTTGATATAATGTGTATTGTACGATATCTCAAAAGCATTCGACTCAAATAGTGAAATGAACATTACATCCCTTTAAAGTATTCTCCGCGGTTTGAAATACATAATTTCAATCTCTGAATCCATTTCTGAAATGCGTCACGGTACGCTGATTTAGGTAGACCTCTGAGGCACTGACTGATGGATGAGCCAAGGGCTTGTCGGGACTTTTAACGACGACCAGATAAGAACTTTTCAAGTAAGTTTTGGAAAAAGGAAAAAGTCGCATGGGGCTAGATCTGGAGAGTATGGTGGGTGTGGCAAGACGGTAACCTTCTCCGACTTCAAAAATTGCTTCACATGTTCAGATGTATGTGATCGACACAGGGCGTCGTTTATGATAATATTTCTCGAGGTTTTTTAGTGTAACATCTCGGTAATACCAACCTGTAACACTTAAATTGCCCTTCGGCACCAGAATTTGTACAGCTATACCATCAGATGAGAAAAATATGCAATAAAGAACCTTCTTTGTGCTTATGGTTCTTTTGGCAACTACAGGCCTTCTACCGTGTTTAGTTAGCCTTATTTTGTTTCCAATTTTTCTTACTGGTTCGAAATAGTTTTTGGTCATCTGTCAATATATGCGGTATCCATCTGACAGAAATCTTATTTTTACAAGTGGTGAACGACGAGCTCTATTGAAATGACTATAAGTTTAAAACCATGTGGAGCTGAAGGCTCGTGTTTATACCGTTGGAAAGGTATTGAATAGAGCAAAGCGTTATCGCGCTGTGGTACAATACACATTACATATCGAACAGCCCTCGTAATATCCATGAAGCCCTCTACTAAAATTGTGAGATTCATGGTCCCGGGGTCAGGGGTTCAGGTCCTACGGCAGGACCAATATGGTCATACATTCAGTGGATTTAAGGGGGTGCAGCCCCCCTTACATTTTCTTATCTAAGGTAAATCGTGGTCTCTTGTTTAGAAAAAATGTAAACGATAAAAGAAGCAATAATTTCTTCCATTCTCGGATAAATAAATGACAAAATATTTTGTTATATTGAATTACTTTTATTGGGAAAACTTGCATTTTTTCAAAATCCATTGAGATTCGCGTCATTTAATTTTTAAAAATGAAAGAAAATAGTAAAAATGGATACATAGGAGACATATTTCAAGCCCTATACAAAATCTGTAAAACCCAGGAGCTTCTGGGGGCTTCGACGCCTTGGACCCACTAGGGGCCTCAAGGCGGTCCCCAAACACCCTTAAGAAAATGTTCTTCTCTACTGGAATGCACATATTTGAGAAAAACTAAATGCATGGTTATGATGCTCGTGAAGCCCTCTATCAAAATTGTGAAATTTATGGCCCCTGGGTCAGGGGTTCAGGTCCCAGGGTGAGGCCAATATGGTCATATAATGAAAATGTATAATTGATCTTAGAAAATCTTCTCTACTTGTAAATGCATAATTATGATGTTCATGAAGCTCTCTACCTAAATTGTAAAAATTCATGGCCCCTGGGTCAAGGGTTCAGGCCCTAGAGCGGGGCCAATATGGCCACATAATGAAAATGTATAATTGATCTTAGAAAATCTTCTCAACTCCCATATATATTTGAGAAAACTAAAATGCATGATTACTATGTGACTGATACTTAAGGCCCGTGAGCCTCTTGTTTCTCTCTCTCTCTCTCTCTCTCTCTCTCTCTCTCTCTCTCTATATATATATATATATATATATTTCCATCGTCATCGAAAGTAAGTTTATTGACTTGCCTAGATGGTCGAGCGGTCTAGCGCGCTGATTACATGCTGCTAGGAGACTTGGTTCCGCAGGTCGTGAGTTTCAACCCCAGGTAGGGGCGGAAGTGGGTATCCAATTTCTGTGCTTTACATTAAATTTTTCTTCACTTAGGGCAGTTATGTTCATTTAAGAGTTCATTGCTATTTCTGTGCTTTACATATACATGTATATATATAACAATGTATAACACTGTATTTGTATGTAACTATATAAAATGTGTAATAACTTCTTTCTTTACTTGTATATGCACAGTATTTGTATATATTTTCATGCTGCCCCTTGAGGGCCCTTGATTGGAAAATAAAATATGTTCTATGTTCTCTATTTGTTTTCTATAACTGTTTTTAATCTTCGAAAAAGAGCGCGTTTTCTTACCATTATCAGTATTGTCTTGATTAAGTCACTAACGATACCCAAGGCATTGAACATGATTGTATGCCAATATGTTTTAAAAATACAGGGGGTGGGGTTACCGGAAGTCAATAGGAATAATCTGGAGGGGATCCATACGGAGTTGAATACCACCTTAAAAGGTTGAATATTTTAAACAAAAATGGTATCATTATGTGGTCTGCAATCCTAATTTTTTAAAGGTATCCTCTGGGTTGCACCCTATTCTCTTTAGAGAAGTCGAGAGTAGCCTCTCCACTTCTCTAAAGAGAATAGGTTGCAACACCCCACCCCCACCCCCACCCCCGAAAAACCCATATAATAAGTTTCTTATAAATCTAAACGATCCCTATGACAAATTATTTTAAACAGTAAAACAGTAGAAGTCTACGTTTTTAACTGATGGATAATAAATTGCGTATTGCGCGCCTTTATATATATTAACTAGCTATATAGCCCCCCCCCCCCCCCCCCCCCCCCCCCCCTTCATATCATTATTGATAGTAATGTAGTTTTAACACGTACATGTTAAGTTTATAATTTGCATGATGAAATATTAATTGTAATATATATATATATATATATATATATATATATCAATATACTATTATTTGGTAATATACATTGATTTGATATATGAATTAGGAAAAATAAATAAACTTCTATATAATAAGAAACTGACACCTGCACCGCCAAACTTGTGTGAATCATTGATCACGTGACAGGAAGAGCCGCTGTTCAAAACACAGTCGCAATGGGGCGACTGAACGGTGTTTTTGCTTTTATATTATCACTTTGTTCGATAGTTAATTGTTACCAAAGAGATTGTAAGTATGAATAATGTTTCTAATATTGTTTTTGATTGGTGTATAACGCTTTTTATTCCTCGGGTAAATATTTTCACCTGTACAGGTGTGTAAACTTCAAAAAATGGCGTCATTTTGCAAAAATTCCGGAAATGAAATATTTGGAAATTAATTTACAAACTACTACAAGACTTGATTTTCTAATCATAAAACCATATATGTGCAATGAACAGTTAAAACTTTATGATGTGTGTACACATACAGGTGGTGAAAGTTCAAACCAATATGTTTATACATAATTATGCACTCCTTGTAAACATGACATGTTGACTTAGTACCAATGCACCGTCCCGTGGTATCTTTTGCATTACATTCAATCATATGTACTTGTACTACGTGCCTATTACTATTATTATGTGTCATTACATATATTGTTATTATTTTCTTCCGGTGTGCATTTCTGACTGTTTTGCATTAGGATACACGGTGGTAACTTACATATATTACATCAAGTAATGTCTCATGTTATGTACATTGTCTAAGCTCATACTACTAGTATTACTGTATATTATGTGTGAACCATATGAAACCATATTGCACATATGCACTCATTATAAACATGACATGTTGATCTAGTACCAATGCACCGTCCCGTGGTATCTTTTGCATTACAGTGGAGTTAATCATATGTACTTATACTACCTTTACTATTATTACATGTAGAGTTGTTGTGTACTAATTTGGAAATAAATCATATTCTATTCTATTCTTCTATTCATACACCTGAGTTTTTATGCCTCTAACTTCCGTAACGTGCATTAAGACACTGGGGGACTGGACTATGCATCCATGCTGGTTCTGATTATCTTTTAATTGTATTCCATGATCAACTTTCCCACTCTAAAGATGTCTTTGGATCATATAGAAATTCTCGTTAATTATATTTGTAGATATTCTGGTAGATATATACACACAAATTAAATTAAAAAGTATATATTCTAGAAGGTAGATATTGCTTGCAGTTTCTTTTCAGCTGTTTTTATTTAATGTATATGTAGCTGTATCAGGCACGTAGCTGCCCGAGCTAACTCCAATCCCCCCCCCCCCCACCCCACCCCCTCGCTTTTAATGACAATGTCTTTGTTTGGTTTTTTTTCTTCAATACATTAATTAATTGATATTATTACTAAGCAGGAATAATACACCAGAGAAATCTGAAATGGATGGAAAGTAGGAGATATGTACAATGATATGAAATTGAAAAGTTTAGAATTTAACTTTCTTAGTTAAAAATGCAGTTTTAACAGAAAGTAATAACTAGAGAGGGAAGTTTGAACTTACATGTATACTGTACGATTGTTCAGACTGTTGTCAAGTTAGCTTATAAGCAATGCTATAGTTTGTGTCTGTATATGTTGTACAACAAGAAATTCTCAGATCTGTATCATTTCCAGTCTTAATGTCAGACTTAAACACACATCACCCGTGTACAGTGTTCGAAATTGGTTCAAAACTTGGTATAGACCACGGGTCTATGCCAAAATAAGATGACATAGACCTCATCGAATTGTCATAGACTGCAACATTGAAAAAAAAATAACACAAATTCAAAACATTATTATTTACTTCTAATGTATACTTAGAAAGCATATTTTCTTTCCATTTCCGTAACAATGTCCTCCTTTCCTCATAACATTTATCAGACGTCGACTTTTGGGATAACTCTTTTGCTTTAAATCTAGAAAATCGGCATAGACAATTTGGTCTATTACAATTGGCATAGACCGGTGTCATTTGACATAGACTCGGTCTATTGGTCTATGGTTAATTTCGAACACTGCCGTGTAGAATTTTGTGAAAGTGCAAAATGTCAATACTTTCAAAAGGAAGTAGCAATACTCGAGTAAATGTTTTATGTGGTCAGAATTCCAGTGTTTATAGTTGTGACTGCTTCATTAAAACTTCATTGATCAACAATTTTCTTTCAGCAACACCATATCGAGACTCTGATTGCCCTGAAGGAGCCCCCGTAGGTTTAGGTGTAAACAATGGTCGTAGAATTCCAGACAGTGCATTTACCGCATCATCCTCTCACAGCAACAGAGGTCCTGCTAAAGGCAGACTAGATGAACAAGCAGGTTTGTAAGATATGGATCTTTAAGGCAGCCTCCTATCAGTCCTAGAATACAGTTTTACATACTTATAACAAATCTCCAGGGCCAGTGAAAAACAGTTCGTTATAACCAATGCAAGCTTTGTCATATCCAATAAAATTTTCATTATTATCCTCTCATGGGGGAATGAATATCACTTCGTAATAAGCATGAATTCATAATAAGCATGTTCATTATAAGTGTGTTTTACTGTATAAGGTCGGGATCAAATGTTGATGAAATGTTTCCAAAAACTGCATGATACTTGTATTGATATCTTAATTAAATTCGATTAAAATTCCTAATTTTATTTTTGTAAAAAGCTTAGTCAACCAGCAGTCTTTAATGTGTAAAAATGGTGATCAAACATTCTAGACTATAATATTTAGACTGATTATTTTTAGGTGCTTGGACGGCTAAAGTCCAGGATGCCAGTCAATGGCTTGCTGTGGATTTAGGACGAGAATACGTCATCACAAAACTTCAAACTCAGGGTCGACAGGGATCAGGAGAATATGTCAGCGAATATATGTTTGCATTCTCCAACGATGCCATTACGTGGAGATATTATACAAATGAATTTGGCATTAGAGAGGTAATTGATGAGAGATATCAAATGAGATGGACTCTAATAGACTTTCTTGCAAATCATGTTGGCAATAAAGTTTATTAATCATAGATCTTGCCCGATGTTTAAAAAGGAATCGTGTTTCGTCAGATAATCATCGATTCAAGCTGTTAATTATAATTTTATTTTAGAAATTATAAAGCAATACGCCAGTTTCGAGATACGAACTCTTCTGTTTAGGAGGTACATTTAGTAGAACTATGAGTGCCTAAGTGGGGCAGAGTGGACCTGCAGTCAGTAAAGAAGATGATACAATGTATTAAAACCGGCTTCTCATTAAGTATGTAAATGTGGGAAATACAATATACTATCAAAAGAAATGTTTTACAAAAGTGGAAACATAAAAACAATGGCATATTTGCAAATATTATCCTATATATGGTACTTAAAGGGACTGACCATTTTTCCCAAAATTTTCTTTCTCACTTTTAATGATCAAAATATACTGTCTAATGTGTTTAAAAGAATTCACATAAACATTAACGTTATACATTATCACAGATGCTCATTTTAGAGAGTTTATTATTTGTTTTGTAAACAAAGATTGCGGTATGTTATTGTTTACAAAATTTTCAAAAGAAATGGATATCGATCTAAGTTTATTATATCTTTCACATTTTCAGCATTTTTAGGGTAAAATGTGTCATCTGAAAGCTAAAATTTGTGACTATGCAAAATTAAGATGCTTTATATTACAAAATCTGGTTTGTTTGTATACATCAAAAGACTCGAGTCTTTGTTTACAAAACACAGATTTAAGGCTAAGGGCTGTTCCATTAAAACATATGAGGTACCCGGGGAAGGCACTTTAAAATTTGGGTAACCACCCATAGAAGCATAAAAATGTAATGAGGGACCACTCACAGAAGCAATTTTAGATAGTGCGGCACCACCCATAGAAGTGAAATAAATGTGAAATACACTTTTTCTTTAAATTCAATATGTATGAATGACTATTTATAACCCCTGTATAGAGGTCTATTTTCAGATGTTCCCAAGCATCATAGTAAAGAGAAGAGTATCTTGGGTCTCATCACCATTCAAATAACTGGCCATCAATGAAGCTTGATCATAGAACCATCAATTTATTTTATCAAGACGGTCTTTCTTAAACATGATGAACTAAATTAATTTTATAAGTCTACCTGTTCATAAAAAGTCTAGTATTGTAAATGTTCAAAAACAACTATTAAAAGTTTTAAAATTGACTAGTATTTTGAGTATTAAAAAACAAGAAAATGTGTCTCTTTACGTAAATAAAATGATATTCTATGTTTCTTAGTCAATATATAAATTTACAACCTGCAACTTAAGATTTGTGAGGCTCTATTCTACTGTTTTCAACAATTTCGATAAATTCCAATTTCTCGATTCATATTTGTGCGCCATGTTTGATGTACTGAAGTTTCAACTTCCGATTGTCAAGTCATTTGCATATGTCATATAAGGTAGTATTTACATCAATGGACAAGTATGGAGGCGAAAGCTATTTCGTCGGTATTGAAAAGGTTTGAATTTAATATCAAGTTAAAAACTGAACAGCAGAGTGTAAATTCTTTCTGCAACAATATGATTTTCCTTTCTTTGTCGAAGTGGCTCAAGTAACTACATTTTCGCGCTGATTGTCGATGTTTAGCTTTTTCATTAGATCCACCTACGAGATTTCGCGATAACAAGCATGGCAGAGCAGACGAAGAATTGTGCATGCTGTACATTATATTTAATAAAAAACACCTTTATTAGACATGCCCGAGCACAAAGTTGGTAGTGTAACTGTAAACAACATTTGGGACTAATACACAGTGCAGAGTTTATTATCGGTTATTCATAAAATTATTTTGCACCATTACGGAGATCCTATGGAATTGTAGCCTCATCCCGAAAACGTCAGAATAAAAAAAAATTGGATAGGGCTACATTATTGCAGCTAGAAAAAACAAAAACCTTTTCAATGGACCAGGAGCACGTTTCGTTTTCCATTTTGGACAAGGGAGATAATCCTAATTTCCGGTCGCTATAATTTTAGAGTCAAACTGGAAACGATAACCGGATCGCGGAACCTCATCGACCGAGATAAAATGAAGACAGAAAATGGCGTTTGTTTCACATTCTACTTTCAACCCTTCCCTTCTCTTGTTGCATTCCTCTCAGTTTCGGTAAAAAATAAAGATTTTATCAAAACAACCACCCACAGATGAAGTTTTCTGGCATTAGGTACCCACCATATATGCAATTTTCTACCAATGACAAGCACCCATAGATTTTTTTTTAATTGCCGTCCCCGGGTACCTCATATGTTTTAATGGAACAGCCCTAACATATTGCTTTTATTCTTGCATTCAGAAGATCAAAATTTTGGCTGTCAACATTAAATGAGTTATACTTTTAATATTTAACATAAAAAATAAAAAATATTTTGTTCAAAAATCGTGAACCAGTCCCTTTAAAACCAACAAAATAACGTGATACAATAAGAATACCATGTATCTAAATACTCCATGAATACGTATCATTTACCTAGTTTGTGTATCATTCAAATTTGAACTTGCTGAGCACATTCACTTACGCTGTGATGAATATTTGTCCCACTCCCGCGTGTAAACAAATTGTTTCTTGCCTTACTATGTAGAAGAGTTCCCCAAAGGGAAGTAACTCTGACGTATCTCGAAACTGGAATATTTGCACATCTATAAGTTCTGTACTTTGGTTTCAACCGTGATAATGATTAATGTAAATGAAGTGCTTTGTATTATTGATTAAAGTATGAAAAATTATAATTTCTTCACTCTTTTAACAGATGTTTATTGGAAATCAAAATTCCGAAAAGACAGAAACCAGAGTTCTGAAGTACCCTGTGATGGGGCGATACGTCAGATTCCACCCCCAGCGATGGGTGGAAATCATTTCTCTGCGAGTGGAAATCTACGGCTGTCCTTACAGTGGGTTTGACTTAGTTTCTATCAAAGATTCGTATGTGTTCAATAGACATTCACTTCATCATCAGATGGAATGTATGTAGTTCATTAGTTGGAAGTAACTTAGCTTCTAATGCTACAGTTGTCCTATATTTTTCCGGGGAGCTTTACAATGTAATCTTTAATTAACTATTTTTCAGGAGAGCTTTGTGATGCAATCTTTCATTAACTGTACACTTTTTCAGCTCCTGACGTGGCTCGCTTTAGTGGTGAGGGTTATATCCATTATGATTTGTCAGCGCTAAATCCCCCGCCCAGTACCACTGCCGATCAGATTAAATTCCGCTTCAAAACCAGCAACCAGAATGGAGTGTTACTGTATGCAGATGGAAACCAGGGAGATTTCATTGCTCTGCAGCTTCATAGAGGAAACTTACTGTTCAGCATTGATCTAGGTATATTTTTTAACTTCCATGGTTTGTTTTTTCTCTTCTGCAATATTTTGTTGAGGTGCCAATACTCATTTCATTTAAATGAATTTTGTACAAGAGCACTAATTGGTGTTCTTTTCCCTCATTGATATCGCCTCTGTTGTTGTGCTTTGACTTTTTCACATACTATTGTAAAAGGGTCGACACAGTTGAAGCGTGGATTGACTCAACAAACGGGGGGTAGCTTATTGGACGACAGTCAGTGGCACGATGTCATCATCAAACGGAATCACACAAAGATGACCCTGATCGTAGATAGACTAGAGACCCATTTTGAGACTAATGGACTCTTCTTTAGACTGAACTTGGACAAAAAGGTTAGATGTGGGTGTCACGGTGATCTTAGCTTTTGTATGCTGGAACTTTGGAATTTACAAATTTTGTTTATTACACATGTGATGTGTTGGTTTTAGTAATTTAGTACTTTTCAGTGTTGGATAATTTAGCTTTTGTGTTGTATTACAACATTGTTTTGCTCGGGATGTGATATCTACTGCCTGGGTATCGTCCCATCTCATGTCTGAGCACTGTGTAACAAAATCCCCTCTGAAGACCATCATCATGCTGTTGTAGCAAGTCTGGAATCTGTAATTTTACACTGATATGTAAAGTATTGATTATTATAGATGTATGCATTTCATTACATAACCCTTCTTTTGTTGGATTTATTTGCTGCTTGCAGCAGTGCAATCCACTAACCACTATATTTGGTCTGTTTTGATTTGACACGAAAGGAAGATAATTTATACGGTGACCTTGTACGGATTATGATGCAGACTCAGGTTACGAGTAATGCACTGTTTTCTGTACGGATTATGATGCAGACTCAGGTTACGAGTAATGCACTGTTTTCTGTACGGATTATGATGCAGACTCAGGTTACGAGTAATGCACTGTTTTCTGTACGGATTATGATGCAGACTCAGGTTACGAGTAATGCACTGTTTTCTGTACGGATTATGATGCAGACTCAGGTTACGAGTAATGCACTGTTTTCTGTACGGATTATGATGCAGACTAGTTACGAGTAATGCACTGTTTTCTGTACGGATTATGATGCAGACTCAGGTTACGAGTAATGCACTGTTTTCTGTACGGATTATGATGCAGACTAGTTACGAGTAATGCACTGTTTTCTGTACGGATTATGATGCAGACTCAAGTTACGAGTAATGCACTGTTTTCTGTACGGATTATGATGCAGACTCAGGTTACGAGTAATGCACTGTTTACTGTACGGATTATGATGCAGACTAGTTATGAGTAATGCACTGTTTTCTGTACGGATTATGATGCAGACTCAGGTTACGAGTAATGCACTGTTTTCTGTACGGATTATGATGCAGACTAGTTACGAGTAATGCACTGTTTTCTGTACGGATTATGATGCAGACTCAGGTTACGAGTAATGCACTGTTTTCTGTACGGATTATGATGCAGACTCAGGTTACGAGTAATGCACTGTTTTCTGTACGGATTATGATGCAGACTAGTTACGAGTAATGCACTGTTTTCTGTACGGATTATGATGCAGACTAGTTACGAGTAATGCACTGTTTTCTGTACGGATTATGATGCAGACTAGTTACGAGTAATGCACTGTTTTCTGTACGGATTATGATGCAGACTCAGGTTACGAGTAATGCACTGTTTTCTGTACGGATTATGATGCAGACTAGTTACGAGTAATGCACTGTTTTCTGTACGGATTATGATGCAGACTAAGGTTACGAGTAATGCACTGTTTTCTGTACGGATTATGATGCAGACTCAGGTTACGAGTAATGCACTGTTTACTGTACGGATTATGATGCAGACTAGTTATGAGTAATGCACTGTTTTCTGTACGGATTATGATGCAGACTCAGGTTACGAGTAATGCACTGTTTTCTGTACGGATTATGATGCAGACTAGTTACGAGTAATGCACTGTTTTCTGTACGGATTATGATGCAGACTAGTTATGAGTAATGCACTGTTTTCTGTACGGATTATGATGCAGACTCAGGTTACGAGTAATGCACTGTTTTCTGTACGGATTATGATGCAGACTAGTTACGAGTAATGCACTGTTTTCTGTACGGATTATGATGCAGACTCAGGTTACGAGTAATGCACTGTTTTCTGTACGGATTATGATGCAGACTCAGGTTACGAGTAATGCACTGTTTTCTGTACGGATTATGATGCAGACTAGTTACGAGTAATGCACTGTTTTCTGTACGGATTATGATGCAGACTAGTTACGAGTAATGCACTGTTTTCTGTACGGATTATGATGCAGACTAGTTACGAGTAATGCACTGTTTTCTGTACGGATTATGATGCAGACTCAGGTTACGAGTAATGCACTGTTTTCTGTACGGATTATGATGCAGACTAGTTACGAGTAATGCACTGTTTTCTGTACGGATTATGATGCAGACTAAGGTTACGAGTAATGCACTGTTTTCTGTACGGATTATGATGCAGACTCAGGTTACGAGTAATGCACTGTTTACTGTACGGATTATGATGCAGACTAGTTATGAGTAATGCACTGTTTTCTGTACGGATTATGATGCAGACTCAGGTTACGAGTAATGCACTGTTTTCTGTACGGATTATGATGCAGACTAGTTACGAGTAATGCACTGTTTTCTGTACGGATTATGATGCAGACTAGTTATGAGTAATGCACTGTTTTCTGTACGGATTATGATGCAGACTCAGGTTACGAGTAATGCACTGTTTTCTGTACGGATTATGATGCAGACTAGTTACGAGTAATGCACTGTTTTCTGTACGGATTATGATGCAGACTCAGGTTACGAGTAATGCACTGTTTTCTGTACGGATTATGATGCAGACTAGTTACGAGTAATGCACTGTTTTCTGTACGGATTATGATGCAGACTCAGGTTACGAGTAATGCACTGTTTTCTGTACGGATTATGATGCAGACTCAGGTTACGAGTAATGCACTGTTTACTGTACGGATTATGATGCAGACTAGTTATGAGTAATGCACTGTTTTCTGTACGGATTATGATGCAGACTCAGGTTACGAGTAATGCACTGTTTTCTGTACGGATTATGATGCAGACTAGTTATGAGTAATGCAATGTTTTCTCATGACCAGTGTCAGACAATCACAGTTGGGGATTTTGCAACAAATTAATCAGAGATTTGTGTACACTTGTGAATATCATGTCTGGATTAAGAATTAATTTCTTATTCAATCATGTCATTTTTATGTGTAATATGTTTACTATTCATTAACTAATAATTATGTGGCTGACTAGTTTGGTTTAGGTTTGCATATGTTTATTATACCCCCCGCAACAAGTTGCGGGGGGGTATACTGGAATCGGGTTGTCCGTCTGTCTGTCCGTCCGTCTGTAGACGCAATGGTTTCCGGGCTCTAAAGCATTATCCTTTCCACCTACCGTCACCATATCATATATATGGACTACCCATGGGATGAAGATGTTCCCTATCGATTTTGGGGTCAAAAGGTCAAAGGTCAAGTGCACTGGACATCGAAGTAGCAATATGGTTTCCGGGCTCTAAAGCGTTATCCTTTCCACCTACGGTCACCATATCATACATATGGACTACCCATGGGATGAAGATGTTCCCTATCGACT